>NC_090728.1:11518010-11523010 GCF_036898095.1 Palaemon carinicauda
GGAATTGTGAAAATATAGGCACTCGCCTCCTTTATATTTGTTAAAGGGACCTCACATTTACTGAATAGCTATAAATACCTTCTCCACTGTGTCTATCTCAGGAGTATTGACAAATGCCTCCACAATCCCATAATCTTTATAGAATTCATCGAAGACATTCTTTTTTGATGATACAAGCCTTGACTGCATTGCAAAAGTCTTCGACAGGTAATGCTCTTGTTAGACTCAATTTTGACTACTTTTTTTATGAAAGTTGTGTTCTGATAAGCCATACCTTTCATTTAAGTACTTTATAATTGTTGAGTAGAAATATTAAGGATCCGTAACCACTACCTGGAGACAATGTGTCAATTATATTTTTTTATATCCTTTCCTCATACACTTCAAAATTAGGGGGGGGGGGGTGACTCTTCCTAAACCTTGGGCTAGCTCCGTAAACTGGTAAAATATAAGGTGGCCGTCAAGTTCTCTGAGACCATTCATTTATCAGCATATGTTGACAATCGGTATTGGTAAGTACTTTCACTTGAGCGTATTTCCACTTACATCATATGACACATTTATTTGTATAGTTTTCTTGATAATTATGTCAGTCATAAATGATAACAGAGGAATAAATGCAATATTAACATCACATATACACTGATGGTCATTTCAGGACTTATATTGGCACAGTCATTAAAAAAATATCCATTGATATCTAACATTTAGAATTTGGCTTTCATAGATGCACAGATATCATGCCATTGGGGAGGTTATATAAATATTGAATGTTTGACTACGTATATTAGTCAAGGAACTTCAAAATTTGATCCAGCTATTATCAAAGTTTGCTTAAGGGTTGTTTCTATTGTCCTTGAACATGTTTGACCCTTGAAGTTACCGATTCTCTTTTCTTTTATTTCCAAGAAGTAGATAAAGATGTCTGATACATCGCTAAATTCATTGCTATATACAAAAGAGAGAAAGGGATTGAGAGAAGTAGGGTGGATAATATGCAAAAATAGGTGGGATTGAAATAAGGGACTTTCCTGCACATCCATAGTCTCAGCTTAAAGACATTAGGTTAAAGTGGAAAGGCTTAGACAGGCCTGGTAATTTGCAAGACAAAATTAACTGGAATGAAGGACCACAAGGAATCTTCCTTAAGCTTTGTAAAGCTAAACTCTCAAATCAGCGAAACCTTAAAAACCTTAGAATCCCCCCCCCCCAAAAAAAAAAAAAGTCATGCAATATCGCATTACTGTTGAATGTCTTTCTATTTAAACATCAATGGTTCATTGAAAAAAAGAGAAAATCCAAATTGATTAAAAAACTTAGCTTCATGGAACATAATATCAAATAACCATTCATAGCTCTTATTGACACGGGTTACATGCGACGATTTTCCACACTTTCAGCAGAAGACAGAATGAAGCCCGATGGGAGCTTTCATACCTGGGAAGACTGTACTAGACAAAGAAACTGAAATATTTACAAATTCTGATTCTTGGGGCTCAGACAGTCGAAATTTATGACTTTTGGTTCTTTTGAACATTGAAGTCCTATGTTATGTTAGCAGTCCTTTTGTTTATATATTTCTCTTACATACTTCCGCTGCTCAAAGAGAAATTATACATTTGTATTTAGAGAATTCAATATATGCTGATAGAAATAATAATACATTGCATTAATGATTTGATATCTCTTTTCCTTTTATACGGAAAATGGCAACCAATTTCGCTTTTATTTTCCTATTTTATGATTTTATGATTTATCATTTTTTTATGATTGATATAATTTTAAATAAATGCTACAAAAAAATATATGTCTTACTTGTTCTTAGTATCAATACACACCGCTAATTGTCAACATAATGCGGATAAATGAATGGTCTAAAAGAAATTGGTGACCATTTTGTATTTTGACTTTTTAAGGAATTAGCCCAAGGTTTTGGGAGTGTCACCCATACTAGTTTTGCAGTGTATTAGCACTGGATATCAAAAAATATCAATAAAGGTTTGTCCCCAAATAGTGGTCATGAATCCTTAATATTTTTACTCAACCACAATTCTTTCCTAAAGAGCAATGAAGTCTGTTTTAAAATTCATCGACAAATATGGTGCAAGTTGGCTAAGCTTGCTGTTTACCGTAAAGTAAAAAAAAAAAGAAAAAAAAAGAAAAGAAAAACAGTATATGTAATCATTTATATTTTAGTATCAATATATTTTTCTACTCAAAAAGTAGGACAAATTAGCGTCATTCTTAAGGTGAAACAGGAAAAAGGACAAGTTGGTAAAAAAAACAGGTCTGTCCTTCCTAAAGCAGGAATAAAAAAAGCGGAAACTACAATGCCATATGGCTAGGGTTATTCTAGCCGCGCGGTAAATTTGTAGTGTAGATTTAAGCGTATTGCTCAACCGTTACCCTTACTGATACCCTTCCTCTTCGTGTATCAAACGAGTTTTTTTTTCTTTTCTATTTGCTTTAGACGGCTTCCTTAATCCTTATCCCCTCAGAATCATTTCAACTGTCCGCTTACACATTGACCTTTGTATTCAGTGATCATTATATACCCAGCAATTTTGATTTTATGTAAGGTCTACTATTGATTTTTTAGATTTTGCCATTAGCCAAATTTACCAAAACAGGAGGTTGGGCATGTACTTTATTTTCTTTTTATTTGATGGACAATTATGAAGATATGATGGAGCTATGAGTGAATACACAATAAGTTGTTTGTTGCTAATTACTACTGTCTGAAAACAAAACCAATAACATAAAACGGACTTGAACTCTTGCTTGGCCTTTAGCCTAGCACTCGATGAATAAACAGACATGAGAGACATAGCACAACTCTGCATCTGAAGATGATACATAACTGATAAATTTGTTGTCAGAGAAGAACTACTAGCTTCAACTCCACTGAAAGACCGCACTCGGGGTTGTTAAAAAAATGTATAAAGTATGAGTTGATCATGGAAAAATTGAATTTAATTGCCAAATATGGGGCATCATTAATGGATGGAAAAAAGAAAGGTTTTATGCTTTTTTCAAGGAAAATGAGGACATTGATATACATACCTGTCATTGTATCATTCACGAAGAAAATTTATGCTGTGAAGTGTGTACGTCAATTATTGCAAGAGGTTATAAAAATTTTGAATTTTCTCCGTAACCGTGCAATAACTCATCGACAATTTATAGAATACTTAGAATAAATTGAAACAGAATATGGACATTCAGTTTACTTCAATGCTGTAAGATAGCTGAGTCGAGGTAATGTACTTAAGAGGCTCACTGCTTTGTTACCTGATAAAAGGACCTTTCTTGACCTGAAGGGGTCGAAGAATCCAAACTTGGATGACCCACAGTTGCTCACACGATTACATGTTCTTACAGATATAACAAGCCACATGGACTCATTGAATCTCAAGCTGCAAGGTAAGGCAAAAACAATAGGCCATTTGCTCAGAGAAATACAAATATTTAGGTCAAGACTGGATATGTGGATTGAGCAAATACAAAAAAATGCATTTAAATAACCTTCTATACAGATTTTGCTGAATTGAATGGTTATTTAGAAGAAGTTAGAATTCCGTTTAAAAGTAGGGGTGCTGACTCTGATAAATATGAATTTTGCTTTAGATTTTTATATTTACCATGTGGTTACAGTCATAGATATGTGCGTAAATTGTCAGCTTCGAGAAAAATCAATATACCTTTGTTTCAAGAAGAATTAATTAAAATTAAAACTATTTATGTCCACCAAGAAGTAAAATTAGATTTTTGGACACAAATATCCTGCTCACATGATTATCCACACATTCCTGATTATGTGTTGAAACTATTGTCTATGATTGGTTCAACTTCGATGTGTGAGAGCACATTTTCATTCATAAAGTCGACATCGCGATCCTTAATTAGTGATGTAAATCTTGAGTCCGAATTAAAATGTGGTCTCACTGATTTTCACCATGAATTTTTCAGAATAATAAAGTCAAACTATTATCAACATTCCTGTTAAATTTACCTTTGTTTTAATTGAATAAACTCTCGTTTGCCTTCTTTAAAATAGGTTTCTTAGAATCTCTCTTAATTTAGTCAATGTCATTTCCAAATGAAAAATTTCCAATATATATATTTATATTTCTTTAAAATATTCATTCGAACTTTATGCAAAGAAAATACCAATGGTAAGCTAGTTATTAAATTTATTTAACTAATATTAGTGATATCTAAAATTAAATAAAATGCTGCGGGAGTTTATCTTGCTTAAAAATTTGAGAGAGAGAGAGAGAGAGAGAGAGAGAGAGAGAGAGAGAGAGAGAGAGAGAGAGAGAGAGAGAGAGAGATCTGTTCAATCACATCCACTTTTCCCGGGTTTCACGACATGCAAAAATCTTTATTCATTCGCCTTATGAAAAGTCTTTGATTCTTTTGCCAAATCGTTTCCTTTTTATTTTCTTTTATGAGAACGTATAATACCCTTGGTCTTTCTATGCTATTCTGTGAGTCGTTATTTTTCTGCGATCATATAATTACCATTCAAATTTTCTTAATATGAAATATCTTACGAATTATGATTGGTTTACAATAAAATTATTTTAAGGAGTTCATTTTAAAGCTTTGTAAATGAGGGGAATAATATTTTATTTCATAGAAAAAGCTTACTTTTAAACATTAAAAATCGGAGTCAGTTTGCTGCGTCCATTTTCATAATTGATTTGGTAGAATAGAACACAACTTCTTATTCCCTTTTTTTATAATGAAAATAGAAATGAATATATGATAATATTTACGAATTTTTCATTATAGTTTATCCGTTGATAAATAATTGCAAATAAGTATTCGTTTCAGTCTCGTAAAGTGGTTTATATGTCTTTCAGTGTGTAATGAAAGAAAAGTGATTCTTGTTCTTGTCTTTCATGAAACTTTAAAGAATGATAAAATGGTAGGATTCTACTACAACACAAAATGCTAACTTTAAGCAAACCTTACTTCATAATTCATCCAATGTG
>NC_090728.1:11528010-11541368 GCF_036898095.1 Palaemon carinicauda
AAGAGAATAATGTAAGCAATAATAGAGAATTATAATAAGATCAGAAATGCATATCAGATTACTGAAACTTCTAGGTGGTAAAAACATCTTAAAATCATGTAGAAAAAAAAAAACTGGATTCACCTTCTGAACAAAAATTATATTTCATCTGATGTTGGGCCTTTGTAATTTTTATGACCTACAAATTCAGTCAAGATTACATTAACTATTCTTTGGTGAAGTAAGAAGTATGGGAAGCCATAATGATAATCAAACAGTGATGCAGTTCTTTGCGGCTTATTAAACGGATTTTGAGCGAAGCGAAAAATCTATTTTTGGGTGAGAGGGCCATGTCGTCCTGATGGAGGTTTCAATAAGTAGCTTCCTAAGGGATATATGTACTACAGTGATATTCCCAGAGAATTTTACCTTTAGGTATCCAGAATTCTAACTTCTGGCACGAATATCCTTAAATTTCTCTCAAGGATAATGCATGATATCAGAGGACGTATTCTTGACACGTCACATAGCAATCTGCACCCCTAATAGCATTAAAGCTTCGAGGGGGATGTGGCACAATAGAAAGGGAGCCGTATCAAGGTTACCCTAGTTCTCACACTATTGAGTATCACAACAGCGCCATATCCAATATGGTGAACATTCCTTGTAGCATTCAGCATGGTGCTACAGATACAGTACTTAGGGAGGGATACTGTGAAGGTCTTTTCTTTTTAGAAAAGAAGGGTGGGTCCATCAGGACGACATGGCCATCTCACCCAAAAATAGATTTTTCGCTCAGCTCAAAATTGTTTTTTTGGGCTCGGGCCATGTCGTCCTGATGGAAGCGTTCCCGGGCATTAATGCATCTGTGGATTTTCATCAGTGCCCTAATCTTGGGACAACATTTCTATGGTCATTTGGACCAATTGAGACAAATGACGTTACTGTTATCCGTCATCATCACTAATCATAAGCAATGTTAGTGCCTCCTGCCCCCTATAGGGAAGAGTCATTCTAGACGGTAGAAAAGGGGCCTCAAGGTTAGCATATATTGTATGAACAAACATAAGTATACACTGAATATACAAACAGTTTCATAGTTTGTATATATTGCCGGGTCAATATCAGTGTCTCCTATATCTATTGTTTGCGAGCAGATAACTATATGAAGAATACTTACATTAGTAAGTCAAAGATCTCTCGCATTTTACACATGCAATTGACGGACGAATTAGGACGCAATACATTCTAATAGACATTTATTCCCAATAAATGACTAAATGGATTAACAGTTAAAATGAGAGTAGTGTGATAACGGAATTATACACGTAACGTATACAGAAATTATATTTCTTTCATGAAAGGGAAAGAAATGATGATTGCCACTCTCAGATTGAAGAAAATTTTTGTAATAAAACTTCTCTTCGAAAATTCTGTACCGGTTACATTCTATCAATAATGTGTACTACGTACACACTGCACTAGTGCTTTCTGTATAATTCTACACCTGGGATCTTAAACAGAGATAGTGTCACCATGGTAACACTCATAAAAAGGAAGTCACACCAAAAGTGATGACCCCTTCTCTCTTTAATTGACAGTCCCAGTCAATTAGCTGTTCATCGCAGACTTAGATGGCGGGTTTAAAAATTCTACCTGCTGCCACCACATAATGCTTCTGTCCATGGAGCTGCTTAGCATAGTGTTTGTAGAACACTCTGGATGATTCCCATACAGAATATGAGCGAGGACGTTCGAGGTCCCAATTGATGAACTGTCTATGACAGTAATTATTGGGCAGGTTTTAATACGCTACCTGCTACCACTACATGGTGCTTTAATTCATGGACGTGTTTGTAAAACACTCTGGATGATTTCCATCTGGTGAATGAACGAAGACGCTCAAAGTCCATATACTGAAAGAAGTTAAGTGATGATGCAATTTTTCTCGGATCAAGACCTGCGGGAGTACTGTCAGGATCTGCTCTACGAATAAAGTATGTGAGCTTTGCCCTCAGTTGTTTTAGGAATAAGTTTGATCCAGAGGTTTCTCCTTCAAAGAGCTGTCCCCCCTTGAAGTCTGAAGTTCTACAAAAATAGACCTTTAGACACTCTACCGGACATAGAGAGACATCTTCCTTCAGAGGGCAGATTCTCCAGGGACCACACCTGTTAGTGGGTAGCTCGTTCTTAGCAAAAAAGGTTGAATCAGGAAAGAGGTTCAGTTCTCCTACTTTTGTGAACTGAATGTGGCTCTCGTCTCTAGATAGGGCCACTATTTCAGTAACTCTAGCCCATGAGGCTATAGCGAACAGAAAAATAACTTTTTGAGTATGATCCTTAAGGGAACAATCTTCATTGTTCATTGATGAGGCATAACGTAGGACCTTATCCAAAGACCATGAAATGGGCTTTGGTGGTGGTGCAAGCCTATACCTTGCACATGCCTTTGGAATCTTATTAAAGATTTCATTCGATAGATCTACTTGAAAGGCATATAGAAGAGGTCTAGTCAAGGCTGATTTGCACGTAGTTATCGTGTTGGCCCCTAGGCCTTGGTTTTGAAGGTGGACAAAGAAGAACAGACAGAAGTTCATCGAAATATCTTTCAGTACTTTTGCTTTAACAAAAGCAACCCACAATTCCAAGAAGACTCATATTGTCTTCTCGTTGACTTAGTTTTTTATTTTTCTAAGAATTCTTTATTGCCTTCTGAGATCCGAAATCTTTTCCAAACTGCTAGGGCAAGTAAATCATGAAATGAAGGGTTCAGGTTCTCCGTGATAGAATTAAGGCCATCAACTTCTAAACCCTCTGATATAGTCCTGGGTTCAGAACTAGGGCCATCCACAGCATCAGTTCCTTCACTAAAGAGGACAGATTGCTCTTTGGCTACTTGGGAGCCAATAGAGCTACTCCCCCTTGGAAGGATTTCAGCATGTTGATTACCTTCAGCAGGCGATTGGATGGGATGAATCAGAATATCTGAGTCCATCTCTTCGATACCAGAGACATGATGTCTGTTAATTCCACTGGAGGGTCCTCATATGGGGCTACATCTCGAGGTAGTTTCTTGAAGACGCTCGTGATGAAGAGTTCGATTCACAGTTCTGGGACTTGATCCCATCTGGGACGGAATAGGTCTGCGTCCATGGACCATTCCAACTCTATCGGCTTGAACCGAAATAGAGCATCCACTGTCACATTGTGGATCGGTTGTATATGAACTGGTGACAGGTCCCATCCCTTTAGGTAAGGGATGGTCAACGTCACCTATACCGTATGAGACATTTTCTAGAATTGTCGATTGCAACATCTCAATATTGCTTCGGTGTCCCAGATCAGTCGAAGGAAGTCTGATCTGCATAGAGAGAGCTTCCCCACTCAGACAGGACCACCATGGTCTTGGAACTTTCGGACTTTAACTTTAGTTAGAGAAGCGATTGAAGAAGGACCTATATTGGTCTCTTTAGATCTCTTCAAGCGTTTGATGCGTATCTTCTCCAGACTCTTGACGCATCTTTCAGCTGTGCTGTTAGCACTGGGTCTGTCACTATTGCGAACTGGAGAGAGCTCAGGACTCCTCCTTGTTAACGTCTTGGGAATCTGACTGATTACCCGAGTCTCTTGACCGACCTTACAATCTCCTTTTATATTCCTATGGAAAAGGAGAGTTGGTGTGACTACAGACTTCAATGGTTTTACAGCCATTGAAACCTTGGAGCTGGAGTGAATTGAGACCCCAACTTCTCGTCCAGGTACATTGTTGCCTGAACCATTTCTAGACTTGGTTATTGCATGACTGAGTATGCCAATCATATGAATACATTTAAAACTGCTTTTAGTCCGATACATATCTTTCCTGCGATAAATGTTACCTTCTGTAACTTGAATCCTAGATAGGAGGGGATGGGGTGATTGGTTGGAAGTTGCCAAGGGACAATTTTTAGGTCTGACAAGACTACAAACACCCCTCTTTGACACAGGGTCCAGATGTTCAGAAGGATTAGAATTCTGAACTCGCTGTTTTTTTTAAACTTGTTGAGGACTCTGAGATTTCTTGAGTCCTTCTCGTGAACACCAAAAAGCCTTCCCTAGAATACGATGGACTATATTTTCCTTACCCCCTTTATGCTCTAGAGCACTTAGGTATACTCCTCCAGGAGGGTTTTGGATTGTAGGAGGAGTTAAGGAAATGATGGCGGAGACATTTCTACTTCCCATCGTAGTCCCATCTTGATTAGGCCTTGGACCCAAGGATTGATGGTCCAACGATGCTGAAGGAACCTCCCTCCTACCAGAAGCATCTCTATGCCTCTGGCATCGCGGTCGTTGCAGCCATGGGATGTAGTTGAACAGCCCGAAGTATATTTCCGGACTTTCCCGTATTCCTTGTAGGTTAGGGACCCACAACCATGGAAGACTTTCTCTTTGAAAGGATGCCCCACTTTTGGAGAAGACCTACGTTCTCCGTGGTGGCATTATTGATTACTTCCCTAACTACCTCATCTGGGTAGAGGTCTTTACCCCAGATGTTGGAAGATATCAGCTTCCTTGTCTCATGTTTCAGTGTTGCTGCCACTAAAACAAACTCCGTACGTGCCCTCCAAGCCTTCATAAAGGTGTAAAGGTCTTTCACTAGGGTAGCCATATGCATTTTGGCTAAGACCACGAGCATGTCTGGGGTACTTTGATGGAATGAACAAAACTCTAAGTACAGTAGTTTTGTAGAGATAGGGAGGCTGCAAGTCTCTCCTTTGCCTCTTGTTCATTATACAAGAGAAACTCTGATAGTTTAGGGAAAACTTCTTTAAACTGTCTACTGGCGAAATCCTCATCTATTCTTCCTACTGAAAAAGTTAATTGGACTTCCTTCCAGTTCTTCTCCTGTCTGGGAAAGGCTGGTGACAGAGGCTTGCACACTTCGAGTGCAGGGCATGGCCTACCTGCCTCCACTGCCTTGGCAACCAATTTAAATGCTTTCTCCATAAAGTGGAATGAAATTGAAGAAGGAGCAAGAAAGGAAGGGTGCCTGTTACCCGGTGTAGATACCCTCGACACCGAGTAACCCGCCTTTTCCAGGCTACTTGACAGGATAGCCTGTGCCTTATCATGGTCGAGAATCATGACTTCCTTCGATTTTGTTGCTTTCCTTGACTTTGATTCATCCTTCAGTCGAACAAAACAATTAGGAAAAGTGTCAAAGGTTAGCCAAAATTGGATTTTGTCCAAAGGAACCACACCCATCTTCTCCGAGATGTAGAGTTTGCCATTTAAAATCGGCATCAGCTCCGCAAACCTCCAGGGATTGGTTTTGGAGCATGTCGGGAGTCTTGATCCATGGGTCGTTTGTATGACCCTTGGGAAGCAACAAGTGGAGCTTTACTAGGCTCTATGCATTCTTCTTCCTGCTTTTCGTGTTGTTTGCAAAATCTCTCTAATAGATTAATCACTTGGGCCCATAATTGGTCCGTTCCCTCTATTAGAGGGGTAGAAGATAAGGATGTCGACGTCAATGGCTCTAAAGCTGGTATAGGCGGAAACAATTCCGACACGACATTTTTCCCTTCTTCCCCTGGTCACTTTCTGCCCTCCTTCCCAAAGGCTATCTGGCCCTCGGGAGATGTAATTGGTGCCCGGGGCACCACTATTTCCTTACTTGCCTTCGGAAATAGAAGCTTACGCATCCTATCATTAGGTAGGTAAGTTCCCGGAGAGATTTTCTGGAAACCTCTCACTCAGTTGCGTAATTTGTCCCGAGCTGTATCCCTAGTCTCTGTAGACTTGGGATTCTTGAAACCTTCAGATATTAAGGTCAGGCATATTACAAACCTGTGGGTTCCAATAATGTAGTGATTCGGAAATAATATTGCAGGTGGCATGAAACCTGCAAGTATTATGACCGTAAAAACCCTTACTCTTGATCTTGCAGAAGATTGCAGCACAAGTCATCTGGTGTTCCTCCTGTAAAGAAAGGAGAACAAAGTGAATATTTAATTGATTATGTCACTGATAATCAATATGTAGAAGTAATTTTTTAACAAAGTAGCTTAGGACACTAAGCTATAAAGGAATAGTAGGAGACATACATGTGTATCCCATGTAAGCAACTGCTGTTACCTCCCCTCAGTGTTAGCTATAGGGATATTCCTCTACGTAGGTAACTCCAACTAAAAGGGTTCTAGCCCCAAGGGGTAGAAAAGTCTATAAGTCACTGTCCCTTTTTATTTGTAACACTGTGGGGTAAGGATGACTGATTACTCAATCAGAATATTGAAGAAATACTATTCTTTCAATATAGGAGCGGCACCAGCAGAAGCTTGCCAAAGGTACCCAAGATATGTTAGAAATAACTACTCTGTAATCAGACTAGAGTTTTCTATTTGCACCATATGCTATGTTGTAAATTACTGGCTACTGTATAATTATATATAAGTAGTTCAGCCATCGTGCTGCCTTTGTGGCAAGCAAGTGATGGCACAGTCCAGCTGGCATGACGCCAACTGAACTAAGAAAAAAAAGACATATATTTGTGTATCCCACCAAACCTATTTTTGTGACCTACCTTACAAAATTAAATCATAGAGTTTCCTGATCAGGGAGACTCAAGAAAAGGGTTCTACCCTTTAAGGGTTAGGAGTGTAACACTCGAGCCCTTTAATTATTTAATATTGTAAGGTAATCTAAACACTGATTTCTTATCAGAATATTGAAGAAGTAATATTCTTTCAATATAGGATTGGGCTCAGCAAATACCTGGGTAAGGATACCCAAGATATATCGGAAATAACTACTAGTATAATATATACAGTAGTTTTCTATCTGCAGTATGTCCTATACTGCAAATATACTGACTACTTTTATAAACATTTACTATAGCTCAGCCGGCATGTCACCGGCATTGCTAGTTCTTAGCGGCACATCCAGCATGATAGCTAAAAGAGAGAGAGAGAGAGAGATAACATGGAGTGAAGGCTACCTATTACTGTGTATGTATACAGTAATTAAGGCTTTAAAGTCCAATTTTACTGCCTTTCTCCAGAAATAAGGTTCAAATGGAAGGGGAGAATGTAACATTCTGGCTTCCATACAGCCACAGTACTATTGCCGGCAAGTTCCCGCCGACACACTGCCGGCAGGCTAGATTTCGGCAGTACTAATACAGTCGACATGCTACCGGCTGAGTCAGCACCTATCTGCGCCGGTCTGGCCGGCGGTACTACGGCAATAGAACTTTTGGCTAGCAGTTCAAAGGAGAACTGAAGAACCTTAGAGACAGAAGGGACTTCCCATTCCCAGCCATCATGCCTGCTGGCATCCACCAGCCGCCGACAGCCGTCATGGCTGCCGGCAATTGGCATGGCTACCAGCAGTGTGCATCGCCGCCAGCAGCCGTCATAGCCGCCGACAGTTGAAAGACACATAGTCCCCGGCAACCAACTTGGTCGCCGGCAGTTGTCATGGCTGCATGCAGCTGTCATAGCCGCCGGCAGCTGGACAACGGCAGTGGGGAGGGAGTCTGCCCAGCACCGGCCACCCACCAGCATCGATAAGGTTGCAGGATACTGGTCTCATAAAAGAACAGAGGGGGAGGAAAAAGGGTCCTATATGAGTTGTGGTAAGGGCTGGCCAGACCTAGACACCTAAAAGAAACTCTGTTTCAGTGTCGGCACCATCCCAGGCAGAAGGAGAATCATCTATTCTCCAGCCTAAGATGTGCCAATACAGTTAAAGGGATTGCAGCAGTGCCACCTCCTCTCAACAAGGGAGAAACAGAGTTCTAGTGCCACGCCATCCTAGGCCTAAGAAGATACTACACTTCAGCCTAGGGTAAGTGAGTATAGGACTAGTCTACTAGGCCACAGGGAGAAGATGGTGGCATCATACAACCACTTCAGGTTCAGCCTAGGGAGGGCTAGCCTCCTATGCCGGCAGCCTAGCCGGCAGGGGAATGACTATTCACCCAGCCGGCCGACTGCCGACACAAGACTAAATACTCTGAGTTCTTGACCGAATCCCAAAACTAGCCATCTGCAGCTAAGGGACGAGACAGAAAAACCCTAGGTTAGTCATACCTGAATTAAAAATTCAAGGCGGACCCATTAGGGTTGTAGCCAAAGGCTACACTCAGAGGGGAGGGGGATTACCCTTAATCTCTAATAGAGACAAGTATCGGTTATATAATAATTCCAGGAGATATCTATCTCCAATGAATTGATAACCAATACACGAGGGTAACCGGGGAATGTCGAAAGTATATATTGCCTAGGTTAGGTGAGATCTCGGTTACCTAAATCACTGAAACTGACATATACGATCAACACAGGAAAAGGAAAATTTTATGCATATAAATATCTTTATAAATATAAAAATTCCTAAATAGCTTCATAAAAAATTATCAATGCTATTTTAAAACCGGGAATGTTGTTCTACTAACTAAATAACACACCCAATGAACGACAGCATCCATGTCGCCTCCGGTAACAGGCCTAGCTCCCAATCACAATAAATTAATTTAATTTCACTGTGAGACAGGAACTAAAGACACATATTATAAAGATTCAATGCTCAACTTCTCAGAAGCGAAAGAAGCTGGAGAATGCATAATAAATATCCTTGAAAATCTATCGAAAATGTCAGATCAACAGGGAACACCACTGATCGGAGTAGCTACAAAATAAGGAATGTTCGCCATATTGGGTATGGCGCTGTTGTGATACTCAATAGTATAAGAACTGGGGTAACCTTGATACGGCTCCCCTTGTATTCTGCCACATCCCCCTCGAAGCGTTAACGCTATTAGGGATGCAGATTGCTGTGACGTGTTAAGAATACGTCCTCTGATATCATGCATTATCCTTGAGAGAAACTTAAGGATATTCACGCCAGGAGATAGAATCCTGGATACCTAAAGGTAAAATTCTCTTGGAATAAAACTGTAGTACATATATCCCTTACGAAACTACTTATAGGAATTTCCATAGGGACGAAATGGCTTGAGCACAAAAAACGCTGTTTATGCATAATGTTGTAATGGATGCCATTCGTGACAACTGCTTGCCATTAGAGTCGGTGCCCTTAATAACTGCTTCAGGCAGCATAAAAATGATGCTGCAGTAAAAAATGTAAATATTTCTGTTTCAAAACAGAATTTTAAAAGATGCTCACAAAGTACATTCAGATGACAAGGAAGATGATCATGATTATATTTCTAACCATTATCAGTTGTCAAAATTATCAATTGAAATAAGTTTATATTGCAGCTCTGTTGGTTTTAAGTTAAAGTCTGGGCATTTTGAGTTCTGCATTAATGCATTAACACTAATAAACGGTAATTATCGTCCCACCCTCAAGAAACTGAAAACGGAAGGAAAATTGATGTATCAATCAACTGGTGTTATTGATATATGTAATACGTGTATAAAATAAATGAAAGAAATGTTTTCCTGCAACAAAGCACACTGGCGAGACTATACTTTCATAAATTTTCTAGGTTAGTATTGGCACCTTACAGAGGCAAAATAATATTTTCAGCGTTCGATTATCATGTCTATGGCACACAACCATTGAACAATCACTTGCACTGATTTATTCAAGTAATAACTCAAAAATATTTACAAATAAGCTATAATTATGTTGGTAAGAAGATTACTACTAAACTTCAATCACATATCGTAGCAAAGAGTCACCAGTTATATATTAAGTTAATGCAATTTAGTGGTCAATATGTACTAATATTAACAAAAAAGTAGACGAACATATACAGTAAGGATCAAAGATTTAGCAGATATAAAGGGAATGATTTAAATTTCGGTTAGTAATATGCTATATGGATATTAGATAAGAAAAAGTTTGTATTGTATTTCGAAGTAATAAAGTAAAGTAATATATATATATATATATATATATATATATATATATATATATATATATATATATATATATATATATATATATATGAAATGATTAACGACGTTATTCCTAACAGCGATGAAATGTAATCACTTTTAACCTCCATTTATGCCATGTAAAGACTATTATGGAATTAGAAATGAAAATTTCTGAAGTGTATCTTTTACTCCTTATGGTTTGGTTTTTGTTTTGTCATTCCTGGATATTACTGCCACACGGTCAAGAGGCTTGACTTATGTAAGGGCATCTCCTCAGCATTATTCCTTCAAGGTACCAACAGAGCAGATGTCCACGTACCCTGCCAGTCTCTTTGTGTACCTTAGAGTTTGATAATACAACCGATCTTTAATGAATTTTATACAAAAATCCTACTACCTCCTTTGCTTTGCTTGAGTTGCAACTCACTACCATTTCCATTACATTTACTTTTGATACAAGAATCAATAACTTTGAATTTTCCACATGTCCATAATAACGTTAATTGCTTAATGTTCCTTTACAGCTTCATTTGTTGTCATCATTTAACTAATATTTCTACAAATATTGAACACTCCTTTGCTTTTCCATTTACTTCTAATGCGTTTGCTTTGCCCTTTCTAATCAATCTATCCGGTTGATTTACACATAGAAGAATAACAATTCATTGCGTTAATACTCTGATTCTGCTTTTTATTATTGTTTCCTAGCTAAAAGAATACCGTATTTGCTCAGTGATCTGAATATTAAATATTTATACATTCCTCATAAACTGCTGGTACTTTAGAGTCTTTAACTGAGTACCCTGTTTCTCATAAGTTCCGCTATGAATGTGGATGCCATGAGATTTATGTAAAAAAAGTTTGAGGCAGGCATAAAAACTTCTATTTCTTTTTTATTTACCGGAAACCAGACCTGGATGATTGTATTTTAGACTATCTTCTTTCCATTATGGTTGATATACAAGAAGATAGAAAGGCCTTTTTTCTTTGTTGCCGATTTCAATGCATATCATAGGGATCAGTTAAATTCTATTTCTCCTACTGATTGCCGTGGTTTAAGAATTTTGGACTTTACCTCTGACTCAGGCTGTGAGCGAATCATAAGTGAAGCTACTCACAGGTCTGGTAACTGCCCGGACCTCGTATAAATAGACCCCCCTGGCTTTATAACAACTAAGTTGAACATCTAATCATGCCTTGATTTCATTAGTGGTGTTGACTGAGCAGAATCCCTGATGTATCATAGTCATGTAGGATTTATATAAAATCTCAAGCAGATTGGAATGGCTTTTCGAGTTATCTTTTGTGGTTGAATTTGTGTCAATTATATAATAGTGTTGATCCTGTTGTTCCTTTGAATGAGAATGTAGTCAACATATTTAATAGTTTTATCCCTTCTCGTGTGCTAAGGTACCAAGTGGAAGACAAACCATGATTCAATGATGATTGTAGACGTTCTTATTTGGAGAAGCAGGAGGCCTATCGTCTTTGGAAAGGTAAGAGGTCACATTTGACTTGGAATACTTATACTCACCTCAGAGCTTTTGCTCATAGATTTTATACTTCAACCGAAAAGGAATACAATTTAACTATAAAAGAAACGCTTTCTGGTAAAACCCATGATCATAAGTGGGGGACTACTATTGCACGTGCACTCTTTGGTGTAGATGCAAGAGTCCCTCATATATTTAGACAAGATGGCTCTGTCACTCAGTGTCCAGAGGAAAGGCCAACCCTTTAGGCAGATGTGTTTGACAGTAAGGAGTGTAATGAGAAACTTGATCTTCCTCATTTGTGTTTTCCTAAGGTTAACTAACTAGTTTAGCTTTTTGAACTAGTGATATTAAAGCTCTCCTGATTGACCTAGATGCTTATGGAGGTGTAGACCAAAATTATATTTTCCCTTTGTTTTATAAAGACTGCAGATATATCAGCTCCAAAATTATCTCTTATTTTACACATGTTAGCAAGAAAAGGAGCATTTAACACTTGTTGGAGAATTTTAAATGTTACTCCACTAAGTATGTGTGCTTGTGGTAGCTAAACTCCTACTGATTACTGTGCATTTTCCATAACTCCCATATTATCCGAAATGTTTTAACTTCTTTTGGCCAAGTGCCCAAATAGGTTTGCTGATGGAAACCTTCTGTTCCTTAGTTTGCAATTTGGCTTTTGTAAAGGCCTTTGGGAGTGGGATGCCCTTCCTACATTCTCCAATGCTGAACAGAAATCCTTTTACTGTGGTCAGGATGTTCATATGATTAGCTTCTATTTTAGTGCCGCCTTTGACTATGTTAATCTTGAGGCCTTGTTTCCAAACTCAAACAGTTGGAAGTTGGTCGTTCTTTGTTCAGCATCATTATTGAATTTCTAAGTAATAGATCGCAAAGAGTTGTTAATGATGGGACCATAGTGAGTACAGAAATATGATATCTGGTGTTCCTCAGGATAGAGTTCTTGGTCAATTACTTTTCTTGCAATATGCACAGGACATGTGGTTTGGTTTAGAAAATAAGCTCGTTGCAAATGCATCAATTCCATCTCCTAAATGCAGATTTTAGGTTGCTGAATCCCTTAATAGAAATTCCGCTAAAGATAGTGCAATGCGCAAATTATTGGGCATGAAGTTGAATCCTAACAAAATTCAAAATATCATTGTATGCAAATGCAGGAAAATTTCTCCACAACATCCGAATCTTTGCATTGATAATGTTTCTTTAATTTTGTATGACTCTTAATATTTTAGGTGTGATTTAAGAAAACAAGTTTACTTTTGAGAAATATATTAGGTCTGTGTCCTCTTCAATTGCACGAAAATTTGGCTTATTGGGAAAGATTTTCGGTAGTCAATATATTATGAAGAAGTGTTTGATTTTTTTCAGTCTACCTTGTTTCGTGTATTGCTCGCCTGTCTGGTCTTCAGCTGCTCATTCTCTTCTTAGTTTGTTGGATAGGAACTTACGGTCTATGAAATATCTTATTCTGATCTTGGTATTATTCTCTGGTACGGTAGTTTAATTAGTTCGTTATGCATGGTACATAATATATTTCTTCATTCTGACCATCCATTACATTCAGATCTTCCTGGACAGTACCATCCTGTTAGCCATACTGGGCATACAGTTAATTTTAATAGTCAGGACTTCTCCATCATAAAGCTCGATACTAGAGAGTATTCTAGAGGTTTTATTGCAGATGTGACCAAATTGTGGAATGATCCTCCTAATTAGCAAGTTAAATTGGTAGAACTTGCATCAAAGGTTTTTATGTTCAACAGACTGACATAAATCATTTTAGAGTTTATGTATGAAAGATTTTTTTTTTACTATTGTTACTGTTCTTGAAATATTTTGTATTAATCGTTCATTACTTCTCATATAGTTTATTTATTCTTTTATTTACTTTTCTCATGGGGCTATTTTTCCTTGTTAGAGCCCTCAGCCTTATAGCATCCCAC
The DNA here is from genome assembly GCF_036898095.1 of Palaemon carinicauda. NCBI lineage: Eukaryota > Metazoa > Arthropoda > Malacostraca > Decapoda > Palaemonidae > Palaemon > Palaemon carinicauda. Next base: position 11,541,337 of record NC_090728.1, read on the forward strand.
TTTTCCAACTAGGGTTGTAGCGTAGCTAATAA
>NC_090728.1:11541868-11544368 GCF_036898095.1 Palaemon carinicauda
CCCATAGTTGTGATTCCATTTTATTTCGTCCAGCATAGTGTCACCCATAGTTGTGACCTCATTTTCCCCTGACTAGCCCAGAGGGTCACCTACTGTATAGTGGTGATTCCATTTTTATTGTGTAGTACAGTTGTCATATATATCATTACTTTTTTGGATGCCTTACAACCGAACAGCCTAAGCTCACCCATTGTCGTGGCCCTGGTTTTCAAGTTAGGCTCTTGTTCAATTACTTGCAAGGCTTGCTACTCGGTGATAGTTCTTTCTTGAGACGCATTTTTACAGCCATTGTGCATTTTCCCCAGCTCCATCTTCATTCTTTCTTCCATGAGACACTTGCGTAAGGCTAGAACATCTTTCCCCTCCGTGTAATTTCTTGCATGGTCAACATCGTACGTTGTGCTGTTGAGTTTGTTCTTGTCGCTGTCTCCACAAGAACTTAGCAAAATGACTGCTGCTGAAATCAGTGCATTTGTGGACTTGGTAGAAAGACAAGGCTATGAGGGAGAAGCATTGCGAAGGTATGTGCGGGAGCTCATGAATGAAGACAAAGCCCGGAGAAGAACAGAGCAAGAAAGGATGCGCTATGAAAGAGAGAGAGTGCATGAATTAAGAATGCAGGAGATGGACGCCGCCGATTGGCACAACTCAATCACTTGCCACCTCAACCCAATGTTGCCAAAGTCCAGCAGGACAATCGCAGGAGGTCCCACTTCATTGAAGGGTTCACCAAGGAACTCCCTACAGTGGAACTGAAGGTGACCACGTCCCAGCTCAGCAAGAAGTGCGGACTGGGGGCAGGGAGTGATCTTGCACATGAGGGCTACAACTCATGCTTGGGTCAAAAGCTCATGAAGGGGTGTACAGCGAGTGCCCCTCAGGTGCATGAAGGCTGCCAAGCCGGAGCCTAAAACTGTTAGGACGCAACCTGCATGGGAAGACGACTGGCTCGGTGACATTGACCTTGGTGAGGTAGCGTGGCTAAGTGAGGAGGCCCAAGAGTCTTCCTCCTCCAGCAGTGAGTCTGAGCTTCGTACGTCAGAAGTTAATTCTGGTGAAGGTGTGCCACTTTCCACCACAGGGGATAGGGCTACTCCCAGCGTCATGCCAGAGACCTCAGAGGAGAGCCAGGGGTCTCCCTTTTCCCACCGTGAGTCTGAGCCGAGTACCCGCAAATTCAATCCGGGTGAAACTGTGCCACTGAACACCACTGGAAGTAGGGCTATCTCAATCACCAGGCCAGAGGTCTCAGAGCAGGCAAGAAGCGAACCACCCATCAGCGCCGAGACCCCAAGGAGCCAGACAAAGTTCATCAGGTTCCCATTGCTGGATGAGGACATTGGTAAACAACAGGGCACCCGCCAACTCGAACGAGGTGGAAATGAATAACCCCTCTAAGGCTGAGTTCCTGCTAAAGGATGAGGTGCCCCTTAAGATCACCCGAGGTTCTCATGATCCTGCTGAGGTCCTGCGCCAGCATGTAGTTGTCCCCCATAATTCCCGCTTGTCGGTGCTACGAATGGCCCATGAGGGACTGGGAGGGCACTCTGGGGTGAAGCGCACAATCCAACTGCTGCAGCCCCATTTCTTCCGGCCGGGCTTGCAGAAGGTTGTTAAGGCTTCCGCAACCTCTTGCCATCCGTGCCAAGTCATCTGTAACTCTAAGAGAATAGTGCCAAGGGCCTCGCTCCAACTTATCCTATCCATAACTGTTACAGAGATGACACAATTCTTTTTATTGGTATGGCTTCCTAGCCACATTTTTATTATTATTATTATTATTATTTGCTAAGCTACAACCCTAGTTGGAAAAGCACAATGCTATAAGCCCAGGGGCTCCAACAGGGAAATAGCTCAGTGAGGAAAGGAAATAAGTAAAATAAAATATTTCTGGGAGAGTAACAATATTAAAATAAATATCTCCTTTATAAACTATAAAAACTTTAACAAAACAAGAGGAAGAAAAATAAGATAGAATAGTGTGCTTGAGTGTACCCTCAAGCAAGAGAACTCTAAACCAAGGCAGTGGAAGACCATGGTACTGAGGTTATGGCACTACCCAAGACTAGAGAACAATGGTTTGATTTTGGAGTGTCCTTCTCCTAGAAGAGCTGCTTACCATAGCTAAAGAGTCTCTTCTACCCCTACCAAGAGGAAAGTGGCCACTGAACAATTACAGTGCAGGACGAAGGTTCCCACTTCATGGCAGAGGAGTCACGACCTCTGACCATACTCATAATTCATTTTTGGCTTCACCAGTGCAAGCAGGAATTCCCAACTGTGGAGTTTACTTAAATGGCAGCATAAATTTCTTCCAGACATGGGAAAACCTCCAAACTCAAGAGAAAGAACTCTCAGGCATGGGCTCATCTCTTGAGCACCTTGGTTCCTATCGCGCTGACCATGTTTTCCCACAGACATTCCTAACGGACCATAACCATCTAAACTACTTGACTGAGCTACGTAATGGGAATAAAGGGCTCATGAGGTGCGGCATAGA
>NC_090728.1:11549368-11596868 GCF_036898095.1 Palaemon carinicauda
GTCAGAACTGGATGTGGTAGCGGCACGAACTTCATCTGTAGTTCCAACGCCAAGGGGAACCACATACTGTTCGGGCCACTTGTGGGCCACTATTGCCGCTACCCCCTTGAAGGATCTCAGTTTGTTGAGGACCCTCAACAGAAGGTTGTGAGGAGGGAACAGATAAATCCTGGACCATCTCTTCCAGTCGAGGGACATTGCGTCCACTGCTTCCGCTAAGGGGTCCTCGTACGGGGACACGTACAGGGGCAACTTCTTGTTGTCTTTCGTCGCAAAGAGGTCTATTTGCAGTTCTGGGACTTGATTCAGAATGAAGGAAAATGATCCTGCGTCTAAGGACCATTCCGACTCTATCGGTGTGAACCTGGATAGAGCGTCCGCTGTCACATTGCGGACTCCTTGAAGGTGAACTGCCGACAGGTACCACTTCTTCTTTTCCGCCAATCGGAAAATGGCTAACATCACTTGGTTGAGAGGTGGTGACCTCGACCCTTGTCGATTCAAGCATCTCACAACCACCTCGCTGTCCATCACCAATCTTATGTGGATCGAGTGACGCGGGGAGACTTTCTTTAAGGTAAGGAGCACTGCCATAGCTTCTAGAAAGTTTATATGAAAGGTCCTGAATAGCTTGGACCAAGTCCCCTGGACTTTTTTCCGATGAGAGTGACCTCCCCATCCCTCCTTTGAGGCGTCTGAGTGAATCGTCATCGACGGGGGAGGTGGCTGAAGAAGAACCGACTTCTTTAGATGTCTGGCTTGGGACCAAGGTCTGAGAAGAGTACGTAGCCGAGGCGGCACTGGTCTTCTCAGGTCTCTTCGCGCGTTTGATGCATACCTTCTCCAAACTCCGGTTGCATCCTTTAGTTGTGCTCTTAGCACTGGGTCTGTCACTGAAGCAAACTGGAGAGAGCCTAGTACCCTCTCCTGTTCGCGTCTTGATATCCTTTCGGAATCTAGAAGTCTCTTGCAGAGCCCGCTATCTCCTTCCTTTTCTTCGTCGGGATGGAGAAACTGTGTGACAAAAGGTCCCAGTGGATTCCCAGCCACTGGAACTTTTGGGATGGAGAAAGTCGAGACTTTATTCAGTTGATCTTGAAGCCTAGGTACTCTAAGAACTGGATCACCTGACTGGAAGCTTGCAAGCATTCGGTCTCGGATGCTGCCCACACCAGCCAGTCGTCCAGGTAGGCTACTACCTGAATTCCCTTTAGGCGTAATTGTTTGAGAGCTGCGCTCGCAAGCTTCGTGAAAATCCTTGGGGCTATGTTTAGCCCGAATGGCATGGCTCTGAAGGCGTACAGTCTCCGTTGTAGCCTGAACCCTAGGTAGGGGGAGAGTCGACAGCTGATTGGAATGTGCCAATAGGCGTCTGACAAGTCTATAGAGAATGAGTATGCCCTCTTGGGCAGTAAGGTCCTTATGTGTTGCAGTGTTAGCATCTTGAATTTGCAATTCACTATGAACTTGTTGAGTGGCGACAAGTCCAGAATGACTCTGAGCTTTTCCGAGTCTTTCTTGGGAACACAAAACAGCCTCCCTTGGAATTTGATGGACTTCAGCTTTCGGATCACCTTTTCCTCTAACAGTTCTTGAACGTACTCCTCCAAAACGGGGGTGGAGTGTAGGAAAAACCGAAGGCACGGGGGTGGAGTGCTGTACCAGCTCCAGCCCAGTCCATTCTTGAGTAGGCTTTGGGCCCAGGGATCGAAGGTCCAGCGATCCCAAAATTTCAACAGTCTCCCTCCTACCGGTATCGTTTCACTTGGACTGCCGTCCTGAGGTCTTGCCTCCCTGACCACGACCACCTTTGAATCCCCTTCCCCTTGAGGGGCGCCTAGACGAGCCTGTCGCTGCTCCTCTAGGTTTTGCACGAAAGGAAGAAGACTGTCCTTCGAACGTTGGGGTGAATGTGGTTGACTGACCTGGCACAGCCTGGGGTACCCACTGAAAAGTAGTCGGGGGTTTGTGCCACCATCTGGGGGCACTGGAGGCAATGGCAATTGCAGTTGCTGTTGCTGTCTATAAGGCTTGGTTGGCCGAGACGGTAGCCTAGTCCTCATATTCTTCCTCTTTGGTTGAGGACCCTCATCCGGAGAAAATTTTCTTTTGATAACCAGGCCCCACTTCTGGAGAAGGTTTCTATTCTCCACGGCGGCCTTATCAACAACCTCTTTGACCACATCGGTAGGGAAAAGGTCTTTTCCCCAAATGTTGGAGGAGATTAACTTCCTTGGCTCGTGTCTCACCGAAGCCCCCGGTGAACACGAACTCCCTGCAAGCTCTCCTTGCCTTGACGAAGCCATAAAGCTCCTTCGTCACTGTGGCTAGGTGAGACTTAGCCACTACCATGAACATTTCATGGACATTAGGGTCACTTGCCATCGTCTCAAGAGTAGTCTGATGAGACATTGAGGCAGCCAGTCTTTCTTTTGTCTCGCACTCTCTTCGTAAAAGAGATTCGGACAGCTTGGGGAGGTCCTCGCCGAATTGCCGTCCGGCAATATCAGCCTCCAACTTTCCCACTGAGAATGTCAGATGGACATCCTTCCAGTCTTTGTGGTCCATAGGCAGGGCCAGCGACAAGGGTTTACACTCCTCCAGGGAGGGGTAAGTCTTGCCGGCCTCGACTGCCTTTAGGACAGCTGCAAACCCTTTCTGTAAAAAGGGGAAGGCTCTATCAGGAGAGGACACAAAAGAAGGGAGCTTCTTGCTCAATGCAGCTACCTTCGAGTTAGAGAAGCCCCTCTCTTTCATCGAGGATGAAAGTAGGGCTTGAGCCTTAGCGTGGTCCATAATAATGACCTCCTTCGGCTCTGTCTCCTCCCTTGAAGCTGGTTCTTTTCTCAGCCGGACATAGCAGTCCGGATATGATGCCTTGCTGGGCCAGAATTCTACCTCCTCTAGGGGAACTGAACCAGCTTATCCGAGATGACGATCTTTCCAGTCGTCATCGGCATGTGCTCATCATACCTCCATGGGTTAGCATCTGAGCATATGGGAAGGTCTTTCACATTGAGCCTTTTCCGGGGCCCATGTGATTCTGCCAGGGACTGCATACGCAGTTCCATTGCAGCCGCCTTCTCCTGATTCTCCTTCTGCATTTGTTGGATCATTCCAACAATCGAAGAGAGGGCCTGTCCCAGTTCTACTGGGAGACCAGCCGATGTTGAGGGGATAGGCTCCGGCATCTGAACCGGAGTAGCCGACACCTCGTCGACCTCATCCTCTACGACATCCGGGGTTTGAACTTGATCCTGACCTTCTGCCAGGAGGTCTTCTTCCAAACGTTCGTCCAGGTCAGACATCCTGTCATCCAACTGGATGTCTTGCATCGCAACTGCGACTTCCACGTCCACCTGGACTTGATCTTGAGGGATCTCCTCTTGAGGCTGGGGAATCACTGCCTCAGCTGATGCCTGGGGAAAAAGATACGCCCTCATCTTCTCACTTGGAAGATAAGGGCCAGAGGTGTTCTTCTTGAAGCCCCTTACCCAAGTACGAAGCTTTTCCCTTGCTATATCCCTTGATTCCGCCGTTCTAGGGGAATCAAAAGCCTCAGTAATCAGGTTAGTGCATACAGTACATACCTGAGGGTCCCAATACTGGAGATCATCCTTGGAGACAGCGCATGCTGCGTGTCTCCTACAACACTCATGTCCGCAGAGGTTCTTGCTGCGGACATTGCAGAAAACATTTCCGCACTTCGGAGGGTCCTCCTGTAAAGAAAAGAAATTTCCATGAGTATCAAGTGAACTATGTATCACTGGATATGCATAGTATAGCATAACAATTCATAAAGGAAAGACACACACTTGTGTTTCCCTCACAACCCATTGTTGCAGCCTTCCAGATAATAAAATCAAAATGGTTTATCTCTTCTAGAGTAACCAATGCAAGGTTTCCAGAGGAAACAGGTGGAGCTCACACCTAAGCAATGATTTTAAAATCCTGGATAATAGACAGGGAAGAACTCAGCTTCCTATCTGAGGGCAACAGCAAAGGGCTGTGCAAGAAAACACAATAGTGTTAGAAGATACAGTGCTGTACCTAAACCTTTACTATAGTTTTCTTCTTACTGTATATGCTATACAGAAGAATACTAGTACAGTATAGGAGGATGTGTGCCGGCCTGCCTTTGCCGGCCGGCACACACCACAACTAGCTTTAAAGTATACTACTTAACAGCTATAGGGCGGCAGCACTCTGGTTCAAATGCCTGTGCCGGTCGGCAGCAACTGCCGGCCGGTAACAGCCAGTGTTGGCCGGCAATGGCTGCCGGCCAGCAACTACACAAGGTAGTACCCAGCTGCCGGCCACACTCTTGGTGACCGGCAGACAAGGACTGACATAAGCCGGCCGGCAAAGGTACAAGACCGATGCCAGCCGGCAGCAAAAGAACCAGAAGACTACACCTGCCCGGCTGCCGGGCATCATAGGCCGGCAGCCGGCCTCATAGGCCGGCAGCCGGGACAGGTACAGCACTAGAAGAAAATAGAATGGATGCCGGGATAAGAGTGTACACAACCCCCAAGCCCGGCAACCGAAAGAGTGCATATAAGGAAGGGGAGAAACTAATTCAGGCTTCCTTGACCAATGCCGTCCAGCTCTGCCGGCAGGCATGGATGAGGGACCAAGAGAGGTCCGGGCAGCACTCGAAAACATAAGACTCTTGCCGGCCAGCAGCTCTGCCGGCCGGCAATGGGCTGAGTCAATTCCACATCCCAACCTATACTAGGTCCAGAAGTAGAACGACGTACAGTACAGTAAGACCCCTGCCGGCCAGCTCTGCCGACCGGCAAGGTACAGTACAGTAATGGTTTGGCCATTACGGAGATAGAGGGGGAAGGGACAAGAGGGTCCTGCCAACCTTGCTTTAGTGACAGATCACCCGCAGCCAAGAAACTTATCTTAGCCTAAGGGAGATCTAAGGGGAAAGGCCAGCAATACTTGCCAGCTTCCAGAGCACCAAAGCAAGGAAGGCGTTGCTACTCCCAAGGGAAGAACTTATCCTCCCCCGAGAACAGCAACAGGACTTAGTCTGGTCGATCACAAAATAAGGAATCATAACTACAGAAACCTTCGGTAGTGACCTAAGGGAGCTAAGCTCCCTTTGTATGTGTTAGGTCAGCGAGGGGGACTCTGCCCCAAGCCAGACAACACAGACTCAGACTAAAAAACTCTGTTGTTCTGTCCCTCTTGAACCATAACTACAGGAACAGGAAGGTACAGTAACACCCTAGTATAGTTTTATCGAAAATAAAATTCGGAAAAAAAACACTTAGGGATAAGCCCAAGGCTTAAACAGAGGGAAAGGATTGCATACCTTCTCCGAAGAAAAGAAAGCAACCGGGGAGTATGATAAAGTATACTATGGCTCCATAAGCAATTAGCCTAGGCACCAAGGGAATCGATTACCTAATTCACCGAAACTCACACGTATAAAATCTTGGAAATATTCCACACACAGTCTAAAATGTATAAAATATAGCCTAAAGCTTCAATAAAATTTTAATTACACTCGGAAAAACCAAAATCATGCCTGAAGTACTAGGACCAAACGACTAGTCTACATGGCCTAGCGTAGGCCAGAATGGCGAATACTTCGCCAAATAATACTAAGCACGAAAGGAAATCCTATGTAAAGCTAAATAGCTAAAATTTATTAAAGCAAAACAACCAGGAATGTCGCTCTGACTAACTAATTTATACCTAGCGAGCGACAGTGTCCAGGACACCTCTGGTAGGCTACGGCTCTTGTATCAAAGATTAATCCTATTAATCACTCAAAATTTTACCAAGAGCCTACATTTATACATAACAGACACTATACTCAACTTATCAGAGGCCAACGAAGACGGAGAAGCCATGAAAAGCTGAATAAATCCAAGATTTGCGAGAAAAACAGGAAAAAACACCGAGTTGTTAAGCTACGCAAAAAGGAATACAGATGGCGCCAGGATTGGCGCCAGGCACGCATACGAATCGGGGGATAGGGAAGCCTTGGGAGCGGCTCCCCTTTTTCTTTCCCGAATTCGTATCTCGTCAATCACCTCCTACGAGACGAAATCTCTGTCCAGGATGTAGATTGCCATGTGACGTGTCTAGAATACGTCCTCTGATATGTCGCGATATCCCTTTCACGAGGGATACTCGCTCCAGGAGTTAGAATTCTGGTACCTTAAGGTAAATTCTCTGGGAATATCGCCGTAGTTGTAATATACCCTAGGAAGCTACCCTATAGGAACTTCCATCAGGACGACATGGCTTGAGCCCAAAAATATATATATAACGGATTTTGAGCGAAGCGAAAAATCTATTTTTGGTTGAGATGGCCATGTCGTCCTGATGGAAGTTCCTATAGGGTAGCTTCCTAGGGTATATTACAACTACGGCGATATTCCCAGAGAATTTACCTTAAGGTACCAGAATTCTAACTCCTGGAGCGAGTATCCCTCGTGAAAGGGATATCGCGACATATCAGAGTACGTATTCTAGACACGTCACATGGCAATCTACATCCTGGACAGAGATTTCGTCTCGTAGGAGGTGATTGACGAGATACGAATTCGGGAAAGAAAAAGGGGAGCCGCTCCCAAGGCTTCCCTATCCCCCGATTCGTATGCGTGCCTGGCGCCAATCCTGGCGCCATCTGTATTCCTTGTAGCGTACACGAGGTGCTACAGATACTGTATGTAGGGAGGGGTCCCTACACCCCTTTCTTAGAAAGGCAAGGGCGGGTCCATCAGGACGACATGGCCATCTCACCCAAAAATAGATTTTTCGCTTCGCTCAAAATCCGTTTTTTGGGCTCAAGCCATGTCGTCCTGATGGAAGTGTACCAGAGCATTACTGTATCTGTGGATTCTCAGAACGTGCTGTACTCCCCGGAGGTAATTTTTTTCCTGGTCGACTAGACCTAGAGACCTAAGATGTTACCGTTATACATCTTTTCAACTAACTATAAACTATGTTAGAGCTTCCTGCCCCCTACAGGGAAGAGTCCTACTAGACTCTGGAAAGTCTTGAAGAGTACATATATCTATGTATGAATACCAGGCAAGCTAATATAGTGGTCTCGCCCTATATTAAGTAAAGCATAGTTTGTATAGAACCACTGCGTCAATATATATTGACCAGTAATCCGCACAATACTTGTATTGGAAAAAGGTTTATATCCGCATAGGAAGAAACTAATAAAACCGCCCTCGTCCCTTTATGGGACGGAGTCCTCCCATTAGGGGACTACATAAACCAATGCAACATAGCTTGCATAACAGAACAATTCTATCAGAATTATCCCAGATAAGATACATAGAATCAAAATGCTCAATTATACCAGTAAATTGACACAGGTGAAAGAGACGCAAGGTTCTCAAGAACAAGTTTATTGACAGATAATAAACAGACAGGTTAACAACAATTATATATATATATATATAAAAGAGGGTAACCCAAAACTTTAAGCATAAGTATGATAGTAAACAGAACTTGTTTATCTGAAAGAAAAACCATTAAACACCACTTTAATAAGATACCAAGGTATCAAGTCATAAAAGTCTGTATTACAAATCAATCACATTAGCGTTAGAAACGCTCGGCACACATGTCTGAACTTATGCTAGGTTCACCTTTGAAAGAAGGAACAGTCTATATGGGCACTTGGTGCCCTCATTTAGTTTGTAGTACAGTATGTACCTACACACTCACCCTGGACTTAATCGTCCCAATTAAGACCACTGTTCCTCGCAGAGTTAAAAAGTAGGGTTAACTACACGACCCACTGCTACCACAGATCTCTTAAGTTCCTCTACGTGCTTCGCATAGTGGCGAAAGAACACCCTGGAAGACTTCCAGCCCGTGTATGAACGGAGATGTTCAAAATCCATACAATTAAAGAAATTTAGGGATGAGGCAACTTTCCTCGGATCGGATCGTGACCTGCGGGTGTACTGTCAGGATCCGCTCTGCGAATAAAATATGTGATTTTCGCTCTGAGTTGATTCAGAGATAAATTTGAGCCTGATGTTTCTCCCCTGAATAGTTGACCACCCTTGAAGTCTGAAGTTCTACGAAGATAGGCCTTTAGGCATTCTACTGGACATAGAGATGCATCTTCCTTCAGAGGGCAGATTCTCCAGGGACCCCACCTGTTGGTGGGTAACTCATTCTTGGCGAGAAACGTAGGATCCGGAAACAGGTTCAGATCCCCCCCCATCCAGGAACTGAACACGACCTGCCTCTCTCGAGAGGGCTACGATCTCACTAACCCTGGCCCCGGACGCGAGTGCAAATAGGAAAATAACTTTTTGCGTCAAATCCTTTAACGCACATTCTTCATTGCTCAACAGGGAGGCGAAATGAAGAACTTTGTCTAAAGACCATGAGATGGGCTTTGGAGGTGCTGAAGGTCTGAGCCTAGCGCAGGCTTTCGGAACCTTATTAAAGATCTCGTTACCTAGGTCGATCTGGAAGGCAAATAAAATGGGTCTCATCAAAGCGGATTTACACACTGAAATCGTGTTAGCTGCCAACCCTTGGCCATGGAGGTGGATGAAGAAAGATAAGCAGAAGTCTGTTGAGATCTCCTGCGGATTCTTTGCCTTTACAAAGGCCACCCACTTTCTCCAAGATGACTCATATTGCCTTCTAGTCGATTTGCACTTATATTCCTCTAGGAAGTCTATGCTGGCTTTCGAAATCCCGAAACGCTTTCTCACCGCAAGGGCGAGAAAATCATGAGCTGCAGGGTCCGGGTTTTCTGTAATGAAGCGCAGACAGTCGACTTCTGGACTCGCTGGGTCAGAACTGGATGTGGTAGCGGCACGAACTTCATCTGTAGTTCCAACGCCAAGGGGAACCACATACTGTTCGGCCACTTGTGGGCCACTATTGCCGCTACCCCCTTGAAGGATCTCAGTTTGTTGAGGACCCTCAACAGAAGGTTGTGAGGAGGGAACAGATAAATCCTGGACCATCTCTTCCAGTCGAGGGACATTGCGTCCACTGCTTCCGCTAAGGGGTCCTCGTACGGGGACACGTACAGGGGCAACTTCTTGTTGTCTTTCGTCGCAAAGAGGTCTATTTGCAGTTCTGGGACTTGATTCAGAATGAAGGAGAATGATCCTGCGTCTAAGGACCATTCCGACTCTATCGGTGTGAACCTGGATAGAGCGTCCGCTGTCACATTGCGGACTCCTTGAAGGTGAACTGCCGACAGGTACCACTTCTTCTTTTCCGCCAATCGGAAAATGGCTAACATCACTTGGTTGAGAGGTGGTGACCTCGACCCTTGTCGATTCAAGCATCTCACAACCACCTCGCTGTCCATCATCAATCTTATGTGGATCGAGTGACGCAGGGAGACTTTCTTTAAGGTAAGGAGCACTGCCATAGCTTCTAGAAAGTTTATATGAAAGGTCCTGAATAGCTTGGACCAAGTTCCCTGGACTTTTTTCCGATGAGAGTGACCTCCCCATCCCTCCTTTGAGGCGTCTGAGTGAATCGTCATCGACGGGGGAGGTGGCTGAAGAAGAACCGTCTTCTTTAGATGTCTGGCTTGGGACCAAGGTCTGAGAAGAGTATGTAGCCGAGGCGGCACTGGTCTTCTCAGGTCTCTTCGCGCGTTTGATGCATACCTTCTCCATACTCCGGTTGCATCCTTTAGCTGTGCTCTTAGCACTGGGTCTGTCACTGAAGCAAACTGGAGAGAGCCTAGTACCCTCTCCTGTTCGCGTCTTGATATCCTTTCGGAATCTAGAAGTCTCTTGACAGAGCCCGCTATCTCCTTCCTTTTCTTCGTCGGGATGGAGAAACTGTGTGACAAAAGGTCCCAGTGGATTCCCAGCCACTGGAACTTGTGGGATGGAGAAAGTCGAGACTTTTTTCTGTTGATCTTGAAGCCTAGGTACTCTAGGAACTGGATCACCTGACTGGAAGCTTGCAAGCATTCGGTCTCGGATGCTGCCCACACCAGCCAGTCGTCCAGGTAGGCTACTACCTGAATTCCCTTTAGGCGTAATTGTTTGAGAGCTGCGCTCGCAAGCTTCGTGAAAATCCTTGGGGCTATGTTTAGCCCGAATGGCATGGCTCTGAAGGCGTACAGTCTCCGTTGTAGCCTGAACCCCAGGTAGGGGGAGAGTCGACGGCTGATTGGAATGTGCCAATAGGCGTCTGACAAGTCTATAGAGACTGAGTATGCCCTCTTGGGCAGTAAGGTCCTTATGTGTTGCAGTGTTAGCATCTTGAATTTGCAATTCACTATGAACTTGTTGAGTGGCGACAAGTCCAGAATGACTCTGAGCTTTTCCGAGTCTTTCTTGGGAACACAAAACAGCCTCCCTTGGAATTTGATGGACTTCACCTTTCGGATCACCTTCTTCTCCAACAGTTCTTGAACGTACTCCTCCAAAACGGGGGTGGAAGGTTGGAAAAACCGAAGCCACGGGGGTGGAGGGCTGTACCAGCTCCAGCCCAGTCCATTCTTGAGTAGGCTTTGGGCCCAGGGATCGAAGGTCCAGCGATCCCAAAATTTCATCAGTCTCCCTCCTACCGGTATCGTTCCACTTGGACTGCCGTCCTGAGGTCTTGCCTCCCTGACCACGACCACCTCTGAATCCCCTTCCCCTTGAGGGGCGCCTAGACGAGCCTCTGGCTGCTCCTTTAGGTTTTGCACGAAAGGAAGAAGACTGTCCTTCGAACGTTGGGGTGAATGTGGTTGACTGACCTGGCACAGCCTGGGGTACCCACTGAAAAGTAGTCGGGGTTTGTGCCACCATCTGGGGCACTGGAGGCAATGGCAATTGCAGTTGCTGTTGCTGTCTATAAGGCTTGGCTGGCCGAGACGGTAGCCTAGTCCTCATATTCTTCCTCTTTGGTTGAGGACCCTCATCCGGGGAAGATTTTCTTTTGATAGCCAGGCCCCACTTCTGGAGAAGGTTTCTATTCTCCACGGCGGCCTTATCAACAACCTCTTTGACCACATCGGTAGGGAAAAGGTCTTTTCCCCAAATGTTGGAGGAGATTAACTTCCTTGGCCTGTGTCTCACTGAAGCCCCGGTGAACACGAACTCCCTGCAAGCTCTCCTTGCCTTGACGAAGCCATAAAGGTCCTTCGTCACTGTGGCTAGGTGAGACTTAGCCACTACCATGAACATTTCATGGACCTTGGGGTCACTTGCCATCGTCTCAAGAGTAGTCTGATGAGACATTGAGGCAGCCAGTCTTTCTTTTGTCTCGAACTCTCTTCGTAAAAGAGATTCGGACAGCTTGGGGAGGTCCTCGCCGAATTGCCGTCCGGCAATATCAGCCTCCAACTTTCCCACTGAGAATGTCATATGGACATCCTTCCAGTCTTTGTGGTCCATAGGCAGGGCCAGCGACAAGGGTTTACACTCCTCCAGGGAGGGGCAAGGCTTGCCGGCCTCGACTGCCTTTAGGACAGCCGCAAACCCTTTCTGTAAAAAGGGGAAGGCTCTATCAGGAGAGGACACAAAAGAAGGGAGCTTCTTGCTCAATGCAGCTACCTTCGAGTTAGAGAAGCCCCTCTCTTTCATCGAGGATGAAAGTAGGGCTTGAGCCTTAGCGTGGTCCATAATAATGACCTCCTTCGGCTCTGTCTCCTCCCTTGAAGCTGGTTCTTTTCTCAGCCGGACATAGCAGTCCGGATATGATGCCTTGCTGGGCCAGAATTCTACCTCCTCTAGGGGAACTGAACCTAGCTTATCCGAGATGACGATCTTTCCAGTCGTCATCGGCATGTACTCAGCATACCTCCATGGGTTAGCATCTGAGCATATGGGAAGGTCTTTCACATTGAGCCTTTTCCGGGGCCCATGTGATTCTGCCAGGGACTGCATACGCAGTTCCATTGCAGCCGCCTTCTCCTGATTCTCCTTCTGCATTTGTTGGATCATTCCAACAATCGAAGAGAGGGCCTGTCCCAGTTCTACTGGGAGACCAGCCGATGTTGAGGGGATAGGCTCCGGCATCTGAACCGGAGTAACCGACACCTCGTCGACCACATCCTCTACGACATCCGGGGTTTGAACTTCATCCTGACCTTCTGCCAGGAGGTCTTCTTCCAAACGTTCGTCCAGCTCAGATATCCTGTCATCCAACTGGATGTCTTGCATCGCAACTGCGACTTCCACGTCCACCTGGACTTGATCTTGAGGGATCTCCTCTTGAGGCTGGGGAATCACTGCCTCAGCTGATGCCTGGGGAAAAAGATACGCCCTCATCTTCTCACTTGGAAGATAAGGGCCAGAGGTGTTCTTCTTGAAGCCCCTTACCCAAGTACGAAGCTTTTCCCTTGCTATATCCCTTGATTCCGCCGTTCTAGGGGAATCAAAAGCCTCAGTAATCAGGTTAGTGCATACAGTACATACCTGAGGGTCCCAATACTGGAGATCATCCTTGGAGACAGCGCATGCTGCGTGTCTCCTACAACACTCATGTCCGCAGAGGTTCTTGCTGCGGACATTGCAGAAAACATTTCTGCACTTCGGAGGGTCCTCTTGTAAAGAGAAGAAATTTCCATGAGTATCAAGTGAACTATGTATCACTGGATATGCATATTATAGCATAACAATTCATAAAGGAAAGACACACACTTGTGTTTCCCTCACAACCCATTGTTGCAGCCTTCCAGATAATAAAATCAAAATGGTTTATCTCTTCTAGAGTAACCAATGCAAGGTTTCCAGAGGAAACAGGTGGAGCTCACACCTAAGCAATGATTTTAAAATCCTGGATAATAGACAGGGAAGAACTCAGCTTACTATCTGAGGGCAACAGCAAAGGGCTGTGCAAGAAAACACAAAAGTGTTAGAAGATACAGTGCTGTACCAAAACCTTTACTATAGTTTTCTTCTTACTGTATATGCTATACAGAAGAATACTAGTACAGTATAAGGGGGATGTGTGCCGGCCTGCCTTTGCCGGCCGGCACACACCACAACTAGCTTTAAAGTATACTACTTAACAGCTATAGGGCGGCAGCACTCTGGTTCAAATGCCTGTGCCGGTCGGCAGCAACTGCCGGCCGGTAACAGCCAGTGTTGGCCGGCAATGGCTGCCGGCCAGCAACTACACAAAGTAGTACCCAGCTGCCGGCCACACTCTTGGTGACCGGCAGACAAGGGCTGACATAAGCCGGCCGGCAAAGGTACAAGACCGATGCCAGCCGGCAGCAAAAGAACCAGAGAACTACACCTGCCCGGCTGCCGGCCTCATAGGCCGGCAGCCGGGACAGGTACAGCACTAGAAGAAAATAGAATGGATGCCGGGATAAGAGTGTACACAACCTCCAAGCCCGGCAATCGAAAGAGTGCATATAAGGAAGGGGAGAAACTAATTCAGGCTTCCTTGACCAATGCCGTCCGGCTCTGCCGGCAGGCATGGATGAGGGACCAAGAGAGGTCCGGGCAGCACTCGAAAACATAAGACCCTTGCCGGCCAGCAGCTCTGCCGGCCGGCAATGGGCTGAGTCAATTCCACATCCCAACCTATACTAGGTCCAGAAGTAGAACGACGTACAGTACAGTAAGACCCCTGCCGGCCAGCTCTGCCGGCCGGCAAGGTACAGTACAGTAATGGCTTGGCCATTACGGAGATAGAGGGGGAAGGGACAAGAGGGTCCTGCCAACCTTGCTTTAGTGACAGATCACCCGCAGCCAAGAAACTTATCTTAGCCTAAGGGAGATCTAAGGGGAAAGGCCAGCAATACTTGCCAGCTTCCAGAGCACCAAAGCAAGGAATGCGTTGCTACTCCCAAGGGAAGAACTTATCCTCCCCCGAGAACAGCAACAGGACTTAGTCTGGTCGATCACAAAAGAAGGAATCATAACTACAGAAACCTTCGGTAGTGACCTAAGGGAGCTAAGCTCCCTTTGTATGTGTTAGGTCAGCGAGGGGGACTCTGCCCCAAGCCAGACAGCACAGACTCAGACTAAAAACTCTGTTGTTCTGTCCCTCTTGAACCATAACTACAGGAACAGGAAGGTACAGTAACACCCTAGTATAGTTTTATCGAAAATAAATTCGGAAAAAACCACTTAGGGATAAGCCCAAGGCTTAAACAGAGGGAAAGGGATTGCATACCTTCTCCGAAGAAAAGAAAGCAACCGGGGAGTATGATAAAGTATACTAAGGCTCCATAAGCAATTAGCCTAGGCACCAAGAGAATCGATTACCTAATTCACCGAAACTCACACGTATACAATCTTGGAAATATTCCACACAGTCTAAAATGTATAAAATATAGCCTAAAGCTTCAATAAAATTTTAATTACACTCGGAAAAACAAAATTCATGCATGAAGTACTAGGACCAAACGAATAGGCTACATGGCCTAGCGTAGGTCAGAATGGCAAATACTTCGCCAAATAATACTAAGCACGAAAGGAAATCCTATGTAAAGCTAAATAGCTAAAATTTATTAAAGCAAAACAACCAGGAATGTCGCTCTGACTAACTAATTTATACCTAGCGAGCGACAGTGTCCAGGACACCTCTGGTAGGCTACGGCTCTTGTATCAAAGATTAATCCTATTAATCACTCAAAATTTTACCAAGAGCCTACATTTATACATAACAGACACAATACTCAACTTATCAGAGGCCAACGAAGACGAGGAAGCCATGAAAAGCCGAATAAATCCAAGATTTGCGAGAAAAACAGGAAAAAACACCGAGTTGTTAAGCTACGCAAAAAGGAATACAGATGGCGCCAGGATTGGCGCCAGGCACGCATACGAATCGGGGGATAGGGAAGCCTTGGGAACGGCTCCCCTTTTTCTTTCCCGAATTCGTATCTCGTCAATCACCTCCTACGAGACGAAATCTCTGTCCAGGATGTAGATTGCCATGTGACGTGTCTAGAATACGTCCTCTGATATGTCGCGATATCCCTTTCACGAGGGATACTCGCTCCAGGAGTTAGAATTCTGGTACCTTAAGGTAAATTCTCTGGGAATATCGCCGTAGTTGTAATATACCCTAGGAAGCTACCCTATAGGAACTTCCATCAGGACGACATGGCTTGAGCCCAAAAATATATATATATATATATATATATATATATATATATATATATATATATATATATATATATATATATATATATATATATATATATATATATATATATATATATATATATATAGATAGATAGATAGATAGATAGATAGATATGGGTGTATGCGTGTACGTTTGTCCTAGTTTATATATATATATATATATATATATATATATATATATATATATATATATATATATATATATATATATATATATATATATATATATTTATATATATATAAATATATATATATATATATATATATATATATATATATATATATATATATATATATATATATATATATATATATATATATTTATATATATATAAATATATATATATTATTACCAGCCAAGCTACACCCCTAGTTGGAAAAGAAAGTTGATATAAGCCCAAGGGCTCTAACAGGGAAAAATAGCCCAGTGAGGAAAGGAAATAATGAAATAAATAAATGATGACAATAAATTAACAATATATCATTCTAAAAACAGTAATAGCGTCAAAACAGATATGTCCTTTTTAAACTATTAATGTCAAAAACAGATATGTCATATATAAACGATAAAAAGACTCATGTCAACCTGTTCAACATAAAAACATTTGCTCCAACTTTGAGCTTTTGAAGTTCTACCGATTCAACTAGCCGATTAGGAAGATCATTCCACAACTTGGTAGCAGCTGGAATAAAACTTCTAGAATACTGTGTAATATTGAGTCTCATGATGGAGAAGGTCTGGCTATTAGAATTAGCTGCCTGCCTAGTATTACGAACAGGATAGAATTGTCCAGGGAGATCTGAATATAAAGGATGGTCAGAGATATGAAAAATCTCATGTAACATGCATAATGAACTAAATTAGTGACGGTGCCAAAGATTAATATCTAGATCAGGAATAAGAATTTTAATAGACCGTAAGTTTCTGTCCAACAAATTAAGATGAGAATCAGCAGCTGAACATCAGACAGGAGAACAATGCTCAAAACAAGGTAAAATGAAAGAATTAAAACACTTCTTCAGATTAGATTGATCACCGAAAATATTGTAAGACTTTCTCAAAAAGCCGATTTTTTGTGCAATTGAAGAAGACACAGACCTAATGTGAGTAGTACTATTTTGGCCACATAGACTCACCCCCCAGAAAGGGGTGGCCACAGACGCTCACCCAAGGTCACAGAGGGTATGGCCGTACAGACTCACCCAAGGTCACAGAGGCTTACTGTTGACGGAAGTGTAGTATTTTTAAAGAGTTTTGTTTACAAACATTGCATTGAAGGACGTTCGTGGCCCTCACCCGGAAAAGATGGTATGGCCGTAGACGATCACCCAAGGTCACAGAGGCTTACTGTTGACGGAAGTGTAGTATTTTTAAAGAGTTTTGTTTACAAACATTGCTTTGAAGGACTTTCGTGGCCCTCACCCGGAAAAGATGGTATGGCCGTACAAACTCACCCAAGGTCACAGAGGCTTACTGTTGACGAAAGTGTAGTATTTTTAAAGAGTTTTGTTTACAAACATTGCTTTGAAGGACGTTCGTTTCGACAGTAGGTCGGTGTTGATGGAAGGGGAGTATTATTTTTGTTTACAAACATAGAGTTGAAGGTCGTAGGGTTCGTAATGGCATACGTACGGGAACTATTAAACGGAAATTGTTTACGGAAGTAGAATATGATTTTAAGTTCTTTGTTTACAAACATTGAGTTGAAGACCGTACGGTAGTGTGTCACTATTAAAGGGAATTTGTTTACAAAACATTGAGGACGTAACCATTTGTTATTATCAAGCAACTCTTCGTAATGACGTACGTACGTACGTGTTTATACGTACCAGGAACTGTGGCACTGTTTAGAAAACCTTGAGAACGTATTCATAGTGGGCTACTATTAAAGGGAATTTGTTTACAAATATTGAGGGTGAAATCGTAGTATAGTGGTATTAAAGATAGTTTGACACTATTTAAGGGTTTTTGTTTACAAAACATTGTTGGTGTTTAAAAACGGGTTTACGGTGTTTTTAAAAAAAACAGTAATACCGAGTCATCTTACCCCCTGAAGCTGCGTTCCCACCTGGGCTATTTGTAATGATTAATTATTTGTAATGATAGGGTAAAACATGCCCAGACAGTCTCTACACCCGAGTCAAAGGGCTAACCCGCGGCCCCCGTTCGCTACCTGTTGATAGGCCTACACTTGTCACACCCTGCACCTGGCGCGCAATCCCTAATCATTTGCGATGATAGGGGTAAAACGCTGGCATCCTCTACACCGAGTCAAAGGTTCATCCCTTCAACTTTCGTTCTCCACCCGTAGGTAGGCCTAAGTACCAGTCCCAAGCCTTACCGTTAACGTAGTGAGAGCTCGTCTACAGTAATACTGAGTCATCTTACCACCCATTACGCTGTCCCCTAGATAACTAAAGCGGATCGGCTTTATTTACGTCGTTTTAGCAACTCACAAATCTCCATTCATAATTCTGGCCATCATTTTCCTTTAAATTGGATGGTGATAAATGTTCCATCAGTTTCCTAATGGCTCCACACACCCCTACAATATTTGGAAATCATACTCATCGGGGTCGGGGAAACTGATTCCCCCGAATTTCATTTGAGGGATATTGTTACTCTCACCCCTTTTTTTAAAGGGACGAGTATTTTCCTTGGGGGGTTTTGTCCACAGTAATACTGAGTCATCTTACCATCCATTACGCTGTCCCACCTGGGCTATTTGTAAGGATTAATTATTTGTAATGATAAAACATGCCCAGACAGTCTCTACACCCGAGTCAAAGGGCTAAGCCGTGATGGGGCTAAGCACCTGTTCCAACTTGCCCCAGACGTGTAATCTTAAACTTAGGCAAAGCTCTCTCTCTCTACAGAGAAGGTGTAATAAAACACATAGTACTTAATATTTGTTTATTAATAATAATAATAATAATAATAATAATAATAATAATAATAATAATAATAGTAATAATAATAATAAAACAAAAGCAAAATATTTTGGGATAGGGTCTAAGATGAGTTCATACACACACACCAAAATACGTGGGAGGATAATAAAAGAAACACATACTACTTAATATAAGTTTATTATTAGGAAACATTTCAGTAAAATAACCATACAGGATATTTTGAAAATAGATAACTAAAGCGGATCGGCTTTATTTACGTCGTTTTAGCAACTCACAAATCTCCATTGATAATTCTGGCTTGGTGTGACGCCAGATATACATACATGGACGACTGTTAAGATGTAAAAGATGATAAAGTAATACAGTGTCATCATTTTCCTTTAAATTGGATGGTGATAAATGTTCCCTCAGTTTCCTAATGGCTCCACACACCCCGTTTAAAGTTACACTGTGGGTGAAATATAAGCAATGAAACGCGCACAGAGACGAATTGTAATTTTGCACTCGCATAACATTGGCAAAGCACTTCATGGTGGAATGTCTTCGTAAAAATTCGGTGAAATACGTCGAATGTTCTTCAGGCCGCATACCTAAAGGGTCGTAAAAGATGATGTTTTGAAATGGGGACTTCTGGATAATAAAAACAACCCAGTGACCCACTTTACGATGTTGGTGAGAAGCAAGTGTATTTGCAATAAGTATAATTGACTTAGGTCTCGTCAAGGGTATCTCGAACCCAGCCAAATGGTCACTGGATACGCATCCATAAAAGTGTGCTTCATTCCCGAGTTTATTCCTCAAAGCAAATTCTATATCTCTGGTATTCATCTTACACCTCACCCATACCACTTCCGGGGTACGACTACTTGGTCATTTTACCCCTCCCCGTTAATATATTTTCACCAAATAACGATATGGAAAGCGGGGCAGTGGACTCCCAACACCCCCCCCCCTACCCTCTTAAACACACACACACACACACACACACACACACACACACGCACACTTATTCTAAAATACCTGTAACAACGTTTTGCTATTATTAGGAAAAACTCCCTGTAAAATTATCCTTCATGAAAACAGCGGATATTTTTACCTTCTTTTAGGAAACCATTCATTAATGGGTGTTCATTTATTACAGGCTGTGTATTTATGCTGAAAGAATCCCTAGGAAAACTTTTATGTCTTACGCCCTGACGTCGCAATATACATTCTGGTTTTGATCAATAGTTATAACTCCCTGGGTTTCTCCAAACAATAAAATAAGCCTATTTTCGTTAATCTGCTGATCAAACGTTAAATTAATCCGCAAGTCCCCATTTTTCTCTACCTCCAGAGTATCCATTAATGCAATTTCGGGTTTGAAGTTGAAAGCAATTACAGTCCGTCCACGATCGTAACAATCAAAATGAATTAGGTGGTCATAAGTTAACCCTAAAGATTTTAACCCTGGATAGGTACGGTCCTCGGACACCCCTTTAAGGGTATACTCGGACGCGAACGACCCCGACGCCAAAAAAAATTCTTGAAAAATCAGTTTTTGCAGTAACCTCCTTTTTTCTTTTGCCAAAAAAAACTTCAATTAATGCTTAAAACAACTGTAAAGATAAATACTACTCATCTGCAGAAAAACTATTTATTATAAATATTTTAAAAAATTAAGTAGAAAAAAAAAAAGACCTGACATAAAAATTCATAAAAAAAAAGTTTATACATATATACACAAATCCTTTTAGGAATTGATTCTTGAATGTTTAGGACACATCTTGATGTATTTTGGATGAAGTCAGACCCATGGAGGTGAAGATCTGAAATGAGAAAAAAGGGTAACTTTTTTTGGCCAAAAAAAATTGTCCAAATTTCATGAATTTTTTTGGGTACCCAAATGAAATAGGAAGTGGCTAATTTTTTTAGGGAATAAACATATGTTATCCTAAAATAGAAATATGTAAAAAAATCTTCATTATTTTGTAAATTACATTTATATCAGGGGCCATATCTAAAGGTAATTTTTTGAGTACTTAGAAATTTCGTAAAAAAATACATATATTTAATATATAATATGATATTTATGCAGGTAAAAATATACCAAAATATCACAAATTCTATAGGGAACAAGAATATATATAGATAGGGCAGCTTACGCTTCGGATATGTCCACAAAATGGCCGCCAACCACACTGACTCAGACTCCCTAATCTGCCACTTGAAATGTAGGAAGGGTATGTCAATTTCAAGGTGTTATTTACTAATCTAATTATTATTGGATATGCATAAAAATTGTATGGTGGGTTGCTGGATAATTGTCGATTATTTTACGACTATAAAATTAAAATTCTGACCCAAAATATTTTTTTTGAAGGGAAATAATATCGAAAAAAAAAAATGTAAAACAATATTTTAGCTAAAAAAATTTGATGATATTCAATCAAAAAAAAAGTAAACAAAATTTTCCGACAAATAAACATCTAGAGGAATCATTACTCTGTGATAGTTCCTTAGTACGTAGTAATTTTGAAAGAATTGGGAAAAAACGAAAAAATGGCAATCACCGGAAATTCGAACACATACCTATATATACGCCATATCTGGCTAAAAAAAAGATAGGCATGGGTAGCCAGATCATCTAGAAACACTTTCCAACACTATAAAAATATAAGTTTTGCGACACTACTTGCCAATTCCTTACGGTAACATGACTAAGCAAAAAAATGCAAAACAAATAAAAAGGGGCACTCGTGGAAAAATGGCCATTCTAATATACGGCATTTCAGAAGAAAAAAAATTTCAGCCACGTGCTAGGCAAACCATCAAGGCATATTTTCCGACAAATAAACATATAAATGAAATATTACTCTGTGATAGTTCCTTAGTACGTAGTAATTTTGAAAGAAATGGGAAAAAACGAAAAAATGGCAATCACAGGAAAATCGAACACATACTTATATATACGCCATATCTGGCTAAAAAAGAAATAGGCATGGGTAGCCAGATCATCTAGAAACACTTTCCAACACTATAAAAATATAAGTTTTGCGACACTACTTGCCAATTCCTTACGGTAACATGACTAAGCAAAAAAATGCAAAACAAATAAAAAGGGGCACTCGCGGAAAAATGCCCAACATTCTAATATACGGCATCTCAGATAAAAAAAAAAAGACATGCACGTGTTAGCCCAACCATCAAGGGACACTTTCTAACACATAAACATGAAAAAAAAATCAATAATATACGGCAATTCCTTACTACGTAGTAAATTTTTACAAATATTGAAAAAAAAACAGAAATTGGCAACCGCAGTTAAATACCCAATATACCAATAACTACGTCGTATCTGACAAAAACAAAATCACGCATGGGTAGCCAGATCATCTAGACACACTTTCCAACATTAAAAAAGCAAAAGTTTTACGACACTATTTCGCAATATCTTACGGAAAAATGACTTGGCAAAAAAATTAAAAAAAATTAAAAAGGGACACTCGCGGTAAAATGCCCGACATTCTAATATACGACATCTCAGATAAAAAAAAAAGACATGCACGTGTTAGCCCAACCATCAAGGCACACTTTCTAACACATAAACATGAAAAAAAAATGAATAATATACGGCAATTCCTTACTACGTAGTAATTTTTACAAATATTGAAAAAAAAACAGAAATTGGTAACCGCAGTTAAATACCCAATATACCAATAACTACGTCGTATCTGACAAAAACAAAGTCATGCATGGGTAGCCAGATCATCTAGACACACTTTCCAACACTAAACAAGCAAAAGTTTTACGACACTATTTGGCAATATCTTACGGAAAAATGACTTGGCAAAAAAATGAAAAAAAATGAAAAAGGGGCACTCGCGGTAAAATGGTCCTCGTGGTGATGAACGACATTTTAACTAAAAAAAAAAAAACATGCACATGGTAGCCAAACAATCCACCAAGACTTTCCACAACTGATAACCTATACAAGTTGCACCATTCTACGACAATTTCATAATACGTAATAACTTTGATAATTATGCAAACTACCTCAGAAGGGTAAACTCGGACGCGAACGACCCCGACGCGTCTCAGAAATCGGGGAAGGAGTACAGCTACAGCAATGCACATCTGGACACTACTAGAGCGTGTAGGGGAGACACCTCCTGCAGGTCGATCACCCACAAATTCAGTCACAGGGGTGAGTCACGTGAGAAAAACCTGTTTTTTTTTGACGCTCGGGGTCGCAAACGACCCACCGTACCTATCCAGGGTTAATGTCTCGTAGTAAAGATGGGAATAATTTTCTGGGAATTGTGACCTTATGTCGTATAAAGTGGAACCATTTAGCGTTACTCCTATATGACTTAAATTATTATGTCCGAAATAAATAGGGTTTCTATTCAATACTCCATTAAAGCTCTCCATATTAACAATGGCCAGGTATAATTTTTCAGGTATGACCTTATTGAAAGGTAAATCCAACGTTGCCTGAGTCTGATTAGGAGCCAATGCGTACGTCCTGTAAAGTGTTTTATTAAAGACAGTTTCCACGGAACTATTAGGATTCGAAAGTGCTCGATGGAGTGCGAGTAAAGCCGGTGGTCTCGGGATGACTTTATCAACGTGTAGTCTAGCTTCTTGGAGATTAAATTTAAATTCCTCGATAGTTGCAGTGGAATTAATGAACCACGCATTCGGAGCTAATTCCAACTTGATACGAACGTCGATATTATCCATCAAATATTCATCTACTGAGGCAACATCGAGCATAAGCGGGTGAATGATATGAAGTCCTTCTCTTTTTCCCTTAGTCACCCACTCCTTTTCCATTTTGTTCAATTTTGTAAAATAATCAGGCGGAAGTACATTTGAAATGGAAGTCCCCTTGTAATCCTGGAAAAGATAACCAAGACGCCCAATTGTTTTCACAGTGTGGGATTTAGCAGTAGTTAATAACTTTATAAAAGACCAGTAATTGAAATGGAGATTTGATTCTACAAGTCTTTCACCGATATAAACCTGGGTTGACTTAAAGATTGTATTCGCCAAAGCATTGACGAAGATAACGTCTGTAGCATCACCTAACGCACTTCCATCTGGGGCCGTGACTTTTAAATGAAGTTCTATAGCTAGACTCGCTAAATCAATTAGAGTTCCTTCTATGCCATTGATACGAAATTCGAGATAGCGATCAGTGATAGCTCCTCCCGAGGTAAGATTAGTAGGGAGAATAAAAGACGTCTGTCGATCAGTGACTGATGTCTCTACTATCCTCATCCGGTTGGGTCTCGGAAAACTGTCTACGACGCCAGCGGGAAAATGGGATGTTGGTAATTCATTCCCCACATGACCAGCAATTCTCGGAGCAGCAGATGCCATTGTTAATGTCTTTGCTCACGCACTTATTTACTGGAACTAAATTACATCGCGCTAAACACGTCTTTATATCCTAAATTCCTACGATGGATTTTCTTTTTATTTACTCTTCTCTTGCCATTTCTTTTAACTTTTTTCCTTTTCTTTCCCCGGCCAGTAACGATGCGTCTCCCAGTCGATTTTGGCGCTTCTACCCCCCTTTGTTTAAGACTAGACCTGAAATCTTTTGTTCCCTGCTGTAAATCACCTATAACATTTTGACCAAATTCTATGGCCGATGGTAAGACGGCTTTTGCTACAAAGGGTGCGACTCTTTTAGCCAGCCCAGCTAATAGGCTAAAAATTCCACCACCCTGTTGCGAACGCCTGGGGGCTCTAAATATCTCAATATCCCCTAGAGACCCTCCTCGTTGAAGTTTTATGGGATCACTAGTAAATATGATACTGAACTCCTCGGGAGAGGGAGGGATAAACGTAACCCTCATGATGCCCCGCTCCAGAATAAACCCAAGTGCTTGGGTACTTGCTTTTATATTGTTTTCTGTTTCGGTCTAATATGAAGAATGCATATAGTGCTACTATCCTCACGAAAGTGTATTGCTCGTCCTTCTTGATCAGTCAAGCGGATTGATATTGCATCCAATTCCTTTGTCCCTAAGGGGTAATACACGTAATTATGATACCCCCTCGTTTTACTACCCCACATACTAAAGCTGTCTAATATATTAACTTTCTTGCCCCCGAAATAAGATCTTTCAACAATATCTGAATAAACAAGAACAAAATCTACCCCGGATGTTGGGGAGGGAGGGAAAGGTGCCAGCAGATTATGCGTCTTAATCATGGGTTCCCCTGCGGTGGTTTCAAAAATTTGATATGGTTTGTCTGAATTAAAACCCAAAGTAGCTCCAATTCTTTTTCCAAATTTTAATTTTACGGCCTGAATGGGACCTTTTCGATAAATTCCCTCTCTTGTTTCCTGTCTCTTTGTGAACTTGAGTAGAACTCTCTCTCTTTGATAGTCATATTCTAATAGACCTGTCGCGGGTATATTTTCCTTATAAAATTCGATCGGTAGGACGTTCTTCAAAGCGTATGTTATGTCTTCATTTATACTGGATACCATATAGCCAGCATCAGTGGATAGAATGCTTAATCTAGGCTTGTAGGTTTCCTCTGTACGTGACGTAATAGTAGGCTCACCCCCTATGGATATCCGTACCTTTGTAATAATTATTTCTATTCCGGAATCAACTTCACCACTGACGAGGCCGTATATTTCATTTGGGTAATGAATATTGATGAGTGCTACTTCATGCTCCAAATTATGATCTAAATTTATACTATTCTGAAGCTTATTTGTAAAGTTACCTGCATTATTTTCAGGGAAGATATCCCTATTACCCAGAGAGGTCAGTGTTACGATATGGCTTTCGCCACCCATTGTGGCTAAGAAATGACTGAAAGTATTCTACTTGTGTTGGGTATATTTAAACCAAAAGACAGTACGACTTTTTATTAATGAAGTCACTATTACATAAATATCCCCGAATGGGGATGACATAACCCAAAGATAAAAGTACAGCATGACACAGTTTATAACTATTTTTTGACAGGTAAAATATCTGAAATGAAAAAATCACCTCATTCACAGAAAGGGTACATTACGCCAAACTTAAGAGTTCAAAGACACTTACATAATTACTCCCTGACGCTGAAAGGGATTACATAACATAAAATACAGGATATTTTTTTTCTTTTTAAAGAGAGAGAAACAAAATATAAGAAAAATGAAATCCACACATTCGCAGAATGAGTACATTACACCAAACTTAAAAGTTCAAATGCACCTACTGGATTAATCTCATTCGCAGATGAGAATTACATCACCCAAAACATAAAACAAAATGGTCTACTTTATTACTATTTTTTAAAGAAGAATACGAGAAAAGGAAAATCACCTCATTCACAGAATGGAGAGTATATTTAGTCAAACTTAAAAGCGAAAAATAATACACCCTATAACTTTTTTTCAGTGAAATACAAAAATAACATTGAAAATAATCAAATAGGGACAATAGCGGGTAAATCCTTCGGCGCCGCGAGTGAAAACCTTTCCAGGTTTCCCAATTCTTTGGGTAACGTGCATTTTTCAGTGGCTAATAAAATAAGCTGTTTACCACTTCCAGCCATCCTCCTCGCTGAATTCTCCAACTCGGGCAAATAGTACTGCATCCATATTGAATCAGCACGACCAGACCTCCCAATTCCAATAGGTACAGCGAAAATTTTTATACTATCATTTTTTTTTCCATGGCACATACTTCCAGTTCGTTTAGACACCTCTTAAAGTTGAAAATGCGGGCCTCGGTAGTATCATTTTGTAGATTTACGGCAAAATGAGTATCTTTTGAAGTTTCCACATACGATCGAAGCTTCCCATCACTATCGTTGTCATATGAATACCCATAGTTGAACTGGGTAATTAGGGTGGCTACGTATGGTACGCTCGCCGTGGGGAAACTCGGGGGTTTCCTCAGGATGGCACTTCCGACGGGATGTCGATCGTCACGAATGCAGCGGGACAAATTAGAAAGACGTCTTCTACTACTCACAATATCACCGTATGGGTAGGCTTTATACGTCTCTCCAGCTAGGCCGTATGACTCAACGGCTATAGAATTCCCACCCACTACCAAGCAGACATCGCCCCTCTTTAGGACCCTGTCCGTAAAGGATGTGATGGAGAGTTTGAGAGGGGAGTACTGCATTCTGAGGAGGTCCTGATGTAGACTGAAAAGTTGCGGCGTCAATCTCCGCACATCACCGCAGTCTTAGACACCCCAATCCCCCTACCGTTTCCTATTACGGGAGGTGCTACATGTTAGCACACGTATTTCGGATGGTGCAACATGCTAGCACACCCATCTACACCAGACTGTAATTTCTAATAAGGAACCCAACGCAGTTTGTCTTTTAATTCTTTTCTTTTAGTTTCCTCGCGTTTTCGACTACCTTTCCCAATTTTCACCTTACTTCCATAAATTTGCAGCCGAGCTTTTGCATTCTTTATATATGAATAAGGAATTCCCGCTGTATCCAACAGGATTTTATAAAAAGGCAGGTCCTCTTCCTCTATAGCCCCCGCTTGTTGAATCGATTTCTTTAACACTACCATTACATTTAAACGATCGATGGGTTTTCTCAAATTTCCCCTATCATCCCACTGGAAGTCATTCCGTCCTTCAAAAAACTTGAGAAAAGCAAGGGCGTGCCTTCTGTTGGTGGGTGTTAGTTGCATATCTATCAGATGGTCGAGAGGGGGATTGCTGTACACTACCTGTTTAGGGAGGGGGAGAGGATCGGCCTCACGTTTTAGTTTTTCCCCTACCCCTTTACGTCTTCTTTTCTTTGGCTTACTTTCAAACTTGGACTTCATCGCTTGTATCATTTACAATAGATTACGTAGTAAATCACTATTATCTCCTCCTCCCCCCCCTTGCTGCTTATCTCCCTTTCCATTCTCCTCTACATTTTGTTTAGAGTTTTGAACTCTACTTTCCCCACTGTCTTGGTGGAGACTAAATCCTTCCGCCGTCTTCCTCGGTATTAGGCAATACTCTTTCATCTTCCTAGCAAACCCCCAATTAGACTCGCTGCTAAAGGCAGAAGTACTGAAAGTATAGCACCCCCTCTCTGTGATGATAAAATTTTTCTTTTCTCTTTAAGCGGTGTCTTTTTCCGGGCTACTGTCCTTATTTCATTCCTATATTTCTTCACCTTTTCTACTGATTTACTATCTCGAGTCAGATTTTCCTTTAAAAAGTTGGAAAAGATCTCCGATAAGCAATCAAGATGGGTCCTCTTCAGTAAAGGAATTAATTCAGACCTTTTTCTGGCGGGGAGGTTATTTAAGAAGAGAAGAAAATCAGCATGTTTGTGTATGTGGGATTTCATTTCCGAGTTTTCCCGACTAGCCTTTCAACATCCTTACTATGTATCCACGAGTTAAAACTTTGTGGGTATCCTCTCCATGATACGAGATACTTGACTTTTCCCTTCACGACTTCCCTTCTGATAATATCTATAGGGAAAGTTTCTGGTATAGCCGTGGGTATTAGTTCCGCTCTATAAAAAACTCCTTCAATTTTCTCACCGGCAAGATCTTCCAGATAATAAGTCAATGGGGCCTGACTCTTGTCTACGCTTCTAATTTTGAATATTTCTAGCGTATTTTGTATTTTATACCCGCGATGGAATACAGACCGTCGGAGCTCACTCGCAATACGCAGACTGACCCACGTCTAGTGCATTACTATTTTGTTGGGGTTTAAACACGCTTGCTTTATACATTTTCCGAAATTGTTGCGTAATGATTTCTGGGTCGGTATATCTATGGACTTCGAGGGGAGTCAGCCCCCCTCCCAATCCTCGGTGCGGGGATCTATTATAGTTTTTTACAAGTTGGGGGAGGACGTCAACATAGACGAGAGTATTTCGCAGAGTTAAATGCTTATATATCTTTTTCTTTAGCGTACGTATAACACGCTCGGCAATGGTGGCTTTGATTTCATATGAGGAGACGCTGTAGAGTTTTATATTTTTTTCTTCCAGATACTTAGATGTAAGTTTGTTATAAAATTCTGACCCGCGGTCGGTAAGAAGGCGACTAACCCCCAGAAATTCGGGTAAGGATAGGATCGATATTAAGCCTTTTAACAGAGTCTGTGCTTTCTTGTTTCTGAGAGGAACAATCTTGAGGTAGCGGGAGAAGATATCTATGCAAATAAGAAGATAGTTTACGCCCTTGTTAAATTTAGATAAACGTCGCATATCCGCGAGATCGCAACTGATAATAACTCTAGGAGCTGGAGATACCATTTGACGTCTCGGGAAGTGTTTTCTTGTGAGTGTATGCAATGTATGAGCATCTTTCGTCGCCAAATAGTCTTTTACATTACTTGAGGTAATTCCCGGGTTCAGAGCTCTAGCGGCTTTATAGAGGGATTTTACACCCCCCAAGCTTGATGGGTGTGAATAGTTTTCATATACGGTTTCCAAAATCTTTCTCTTTACGTCTCCCATTCTCCAAAAACTACCTCACACGAGGAACTCCCTGCTATATTTGTTCTCAACTAGAGTTCGCTAGGAGTATTTAAACTTAAATCTACCAGCAAATGGGAAAAGGGTTTAGTCATAACAGCCTTTTTATAAACATTCACAAATTTTTTCGATAAAGACGAACCGAATATTTGCCTTCCTAATAACTCAACTTGAGACATATCCCTAGTTCTCAGCAAAAGCATATGCGAGGCATTTATACTTATATTCCTGGCGTATTTACCACCGTAAAACATATTTTGCGTAATAAAAATAACAGATATATTTTTATGTCGTCCCTTAGTAAAGACGTCTACAACAATTTTGTCATGGACAGCCTCGAGAAAAACATCATCGAGGATGTATAATATCGAGTAGACCCCAGCTTCCGTATCTATCTCACTCATCGGGTCTACGATATTGGCGTAGAGGGAGAGTTTTGCCCCAATTGTTTAATGGGTTTTCAAAGTATGGCTATCCACACCACACATAACAATGTGCGTAAACTTACTTTCATACTTTAATATAAGTT
Organism: Palaemon carinicauda; assembly: GCF_036898095.1. Classification (NCBI taxonomy): domain Eukaryota; kingdom Metazoa; phylum Arthropoda; class Malacostraca; order Decapoda; family Palaemonidae; genus Palaemon; species Palaemon carinicauda. The sequence continues at coordinate 11,578,358 of NC_090728.1, forward strand.
GTTCAACCAAGAAAGATTTTCCCGAGTTGGAGAAGCCCGACACAATAATACGCGCCGGCTCCCTAAAAATGTCCAAGTCATCTTCTTTAAAACACTTGTACATTTTAACAGATCCCGTATTTAACTGCGCCTTTACTCCAAATGCAATGATATAAGTACGGCGGAATGAATACCCCCATTAATAAAAAGTAGCAACCCGCTTGACAGTACATTTACAAAGGGAAAAGCGAACTTAGCAATTATATACGATGAGGTATTATTTTTTCTTCGAAATTCCTTCCGCGCCTTCCCTTCTACGTCATTACGGTGGAATTTCCATCAGTAGGAAGAAAGTAGCGAGAGAGAGAGAGAGAGAGAGAGAGAGAGAGAGAGAGAGAGAGAGAGAAGCGTGTTTTACCCTTTCACCCCAATGTAGATGGATTTCCTTCGGGTAGAGGAAAGTACTCACCAACCTTTTCTTCTCTCTTTTTCCACAAATTTTGATATACGCGAGGAAGTGGGTGTGGTGGGGAATAAGTCGGTACCACTAATTTGGGGAGAGGGTTGTTGGTGGGGACCTCCCTCGCTACTTGCTCATCCTCCTCCTCTACAATATCCGGATGACCGTATGCGTAAGAATTGTATTGACTTACGTGGAAACGTTTTGAGTCAAAGGCTGAAAGACACTTCTTTTCTACTTTGGTGGTACTCATCTGCCCCTGAACATTTCTAATTGTACGTACCGCGACGTAATTGACCCGATGATCTTCCAGGATTTGGGAATACTGTTCATGCTTCATACGAGAATGTAGGTGGCGAGAAATACCTTTTACCCTGTTAATCTGCTCCTGGTTGGCTAGTAACAGAGAATACATTTTAGGTTTCAACGCTTTCACCTCTGCTATTAATGTACTACCAGTTTCCGATTTTAAAAGCCCCAACTCGCCTTTTCTTTCATTATTAAAAAGAGGGTGGTCTTCATCGAAGTTGGAAAAATCCATATACGATTTCAGGGGTTCTTGAGCAAACTCCGAGTTAAGGTCGGGAACTTCCAGAGCAAAAATGAAACTATCTGTGTCAGTGTAAATGAGTTTGACTTTATCACCATACTTACGCTTGAGTATTTTATAAAAGAAATAATAGAGATCAAATTTGGCCGCTTCCAGAATGGCAAATCCTATATAATTAGGCATATTGATGGCAACCTGTGGAAGGGTAGAAGTGCAGATAACACGGTCTTCACTCAAACGAATGGATGATTTTAGCCGCGGGTTACGGGCCTCTTTTAAGTAAACCGCGGGCTTCGTAACAACCCGACTTTTTTCCGCGTATTTCAAAGGGTTCAGTAAAGTCTTCCCAAAGACGCAGTTACTCATAGCCTTAAAAGCTTTTTTCTCTGTTGATGAGGTGGCCGCTGTCCTCGCTTCGATGTTAGTTTTGATGAAATCGTTCATGTAAGCACTTTGATTGAATTCATAGATTGAATGAACAGCTTTCAGTTCCAGACCTAAGTCCATATACAGCTGTAGGAGGGGGAGGGAAATAAGATACTCCTTTTTACTACGGTGGGTGGCCATAAGTTTTTTGCACTTTACACCCATCTGTCCTCCTTCCTTCTCTAGCACGTTTTTACAATAGGGAGATAGATTTCTAAAGGCTACTTCTTCATGAGATAAGCATAGGGGGAGTTCATCCGTCGCTCTAGCAACTTCTTCCGAAGGTACTTTTGTAGTGACGAGGAGCCAGAATCCCTTGTCCTCATTTGTGATAGCATTTTCAATACCCCTTCCTAAAAACGTATCCTTTTCTTCATGGGAAAGTTTACGAATCCCACCGGAGGGGAGGTTTCTAGTCATGACTGTTGCGTATAGAGAGTTGAAATCCAAATATAGAATGTAAGAGCTTTGGTGCTGGTCCGGATTAAAAGAAGAATTTATTTCACGGTTGTTGGCTGTGAATGACTGACGCACAACGGAAGTGAATCCCCCCCTCACATTGTGCCTGACGAGATTATACAATTCCTCGTCATAGACGTGATCCAACTCAATGTTACTCATTTTAAGAAAGCTGTCGAAAGCGTATGATGGAAGTGAAACATAGTGTGGTAAATCAAGACCATACTTACTATAAAGAATATCACGCCACCAAAAGAGGATATCCCCTAAAAGGCTAGTGTCTACAATGAGGTATAGGAGGAGAAAATCTTTCAAAGTTTGGCATTTGGCAATAGTCCAAACACGCTGGGCGCGTTTATACTCCTCATCCGATAGATCACACCCCTTTAGCCTGTTGTAAAATGCTGATTGAGGGGGTAACTGCCTTTCCCCGAGTTTTGAAAGATTGTCTATATAGTCATAGCAGAAAGGTAATTTACCCCGAATAATTTCAGCCCTACGTTCCTCATTCTTTATCCCGCTTAACATTTCCTCTGTTAATCGTGCTTTCCTTCCATCCCTAAAATATTCAGAAGCTAAACTATCCAAAGAAGACCCTAGAAAGGCTAGAGAGTCGAGAAAAAATAAATTCCCAACAGACATTCGCTGAATTTTTAGTCCTTGTTTCGTCATAATTTTGATTTGGACTTTATCTTTAAGATCCTTGAGGATGAGGCCTAAGTCATAACTCAAATTGTGGGCAAAAACAGGGAGATGTGTTTTTTGTTCGCGGCATGATAAATTACACCGCCTACAGTACGCCCCAATAAAATTGTTATTAGGACTGGCGTGGTCATGATGTCTATGTTTATCGCTCCCGTCTTTGAATGGTGACTTGCACAATTGGCATACGTCCTGCTTAAGGAATGCTCTCTCATCCTCCTCTGTCATATGAATGGGGAAAGTTCGCCACCGTTTTTTTATTGTCTCCCAACAAGCATTAAGATCGGCTAGAAACTTGTCAACGCAATCGTTTCCGCAATAATAACTAGAAGCTACTCTTTGACCGCTGCAATCGAAAATGATGTAGCAGTACGCTATTGATTTATGTATTGCCTCTACACCATACGCACCGGGAGATTTCTCTAAAGCCGATTCCATATCAAAGACGCAAATATAGGAAAACTTTTGCGTCTTATGCTGATTTCTAAACCTTACTGTGCTTCCGACGGGGGGAAAATTCAATGTTACAGCAAGTTCACAACTGGCTTCATGGTGTTCTTGCTTAGAGGTTGATGAATGCTGCGATAGGCAGTTATGGCAAAAGTACCGAGGGTCGGGAGATCTTACCCGGGCAAAGGATTTCACGAAGGAATGAAAATCCTTAATGAGGCATGTATGTTCCCCATCTAAGAGGAGAAGAGGGACTATGTTTGGAAATTTTTTCATTCCACGCCTCGACAATTGAAGCAGATACCTTCCGTCCGCGGATCTTTCCATTTCGTAAACGTAAATGGAGATACGATTTGCCGACTCGAGGCGTGAAATGTCTTCCCATTGGATGGGGAAGGTGATACGGGTAAAATCAACGTATTCCGAGCAACGTTGAATACTATTTACAGTGCGGGAAATATTTCCCCAGCGGGGTGATGCCTGTTGTTTAGCGATAAAGTAGGCAGCCAGACACTAAATTAGGCAGGAATTCCCAATTCCAGAGGGATTAAAAACCGCCTCACTTCCGCGGACTTCTTTCTTAGGAAAAATGTAAGCACCCATTCCAGCCATTACAGCTTGGCGGTGATAAAAGAGTTTAAAACTCTTGACGTCTTCAACTGTCCACCCACTCCCCCTTAATTCACTGCTTATTTGTGGGAATTTATTTTCTATAAAAGTTTCCCATTTATCCAAGAGCTTATTGATTTCACCAGCGTTAATAATCGTCGCTGGGAGCCAAAGCGCCACGGGTTCGTTTTCCGTTTCCCCCAATTTTTGAAAGCTTAGTTTGGTCATACAGGAGTTCAAAAGTCCCACAATCTTGGCTGTAAATGTTTTGTTTTTAAAGTATTTATTTATTCGTACACTAATATCATCCCTACAAATTACCATAAATAAGGTTGGGTCACCTACTGAGTGGACTGTGAATTCTTCAACAACGTACAGGTAATTGAAGGCTGACTCTCTATTGATGAGGGTGAGCGTGTGTCCTGTGGTAGGTGTCGAGGGAGATCCCCCAGGTATGGGAGGTTGCCCGCGTGAAACTTCTCCTGTTGAGGTTGTAGCAATTGCATGCTGTGGTGCTAGTGTTTTTCCAGGTAATTCTCCTCCACTCGAAATTGTGTGATGAGACGATGTATTTTCTGGTAATTCCCCTCCCGGCGTAAGAACTGGAACGAGAGAGAAATGCTACTGTTATAGTTTTTTTTTTTTGAAAGGTGTAAGGCAACTTTAAAGCACACGTTGTAAAGCCAAATTGTAACACACGTAATGAATATCAATACGCAAAAGGAAACTCCCGAATCTCTATCCCAGATCTTATTCTACTTAATCTCCTTCCTTTCAGACTAAACTCACAATAATCCTGGGGTTGAATATTTTAAAAAAAAAAGATAAAGGTACTAAACATTACATTTTTATATTAAACAGTACTTACTTGCGTAGTGTTTCTTTCTTTTTTTGATAGGGAGGTGAGACTCGCTCTTTTCACGTTTCCTTTTCGTACCACTTTTCTCTAAAAAGAAAGAAAGAAAAGTAATTACTATTTCACGACACTTAACACAATCACAAAAGTAATCGCTATTTCACCGACACTTAACATAATCACAATATTCACAGCATAAATATTTTCGAAATTTCACTGATAAGGATACTGTATATTATACCTGGCGAGGAATTTTCCATAGTGTAAATCACGAACGCCGACTGCTGGGCGTAACGACGCTGAGGAAGCGCACACACCAAACTGGCGAAGTTGGGTCCCCCCGAGGGAAGCAGTGACGGGAGGTAGACGTTTAAACCGTAGGCGTATCGGAGGGTGAGTCCTTAAAACTGTAGGCCTGGGTGTGCGTGTGTGCGTTTACGCGTGCGCGCGTACTATATATACGGCCCAACCTATGCCTTTGGCGCAAACGCGCATCTGTCGTCGTGAGTGTACTAAATTCGTCCTTCGCCCTCTACTATGGAATATTCCTACAAGAACGACGCCCATCTCCTGGATGAGGAGATTACCAGCTTCCAAAAGTGTAAGTTTTTCAAAGTATTTTCATTGAAAGTTTAGAAGTCCCTTAAAATAAGCAAATATTAAGTACAACGTTTCTTATATCATCTACCCACGTGGTGTGTGTGTGTGTATGTGTGTGTGTGTGTGTGTGTGTGTGTGTGTGACCCTTGATTATATTTCCAAAACTTATATTTCAATGTTTATTCCCATAGGTGTGTTTACTCCATTGCTGGATGAAGCAGGAATTCGACAAAACCTGGAAAATGTCCGGAAGGTGAGGAGGGACCTTCTAGAACACTTACAGGAAGGAAGGGGTGCTGCTAAGGAGATGCTGGGGCAGTTGGCTACCTATATAGTGAGACCCCAACAAAGCATGCTACCTTCGCCAGTCAAGGATAAACTCATCACAACCTTCAATGATCACGAGTCTACCATACAACTACTGGAGAATGCTAGGGAAGGAATTCTTCGGAGAGAGCTCTTCTACGAAGAATTTTTATCAATAGCAATTAAGAGACGGGAAGAAGAAGAGGGACGCCATAACGATACACCCGTGTTTTTAATAACGCGGATAGAGGAGACGCCGTCATCAACGGGTGTTGATATCTCCATGGGTGCGGTGGGAGCTGCTAACGCGACTTATTCCGGGGACGTGACCCTGGAGCGTGGAGAGACTCTCTCGGATTCCCAAGCGGTGGCCAAAGCCCTCGAAATGGAAGAGGAGGCGGAGAACACGAAGAAGAAGGCCTGTGAAATGGAAGCGGTGCGGGAGAGTAGGAAGAAGAAAGCCTGTGAAATGGAAGCAGAGGAGGAGAGCCAGAAGAAGAAAAAATCGAAAGGGGTATGCAAAACCCCCAAGGAAAATACTCGTCCCTTTAAAAAAAGGGGTGAGAGTAACAATATCCCTCAAATGAAATTCGGGGGAATCAGTTTCCCCGACCCCGATGAGTATGATTTCCAAATATTGTAGGGGTGTTTGGAGCCATTAGGAAACTGATGGAACATTTATCGCCATCCAATTTAAAGGAAAATGATGGCCAGAATTATCAATGGGGATTTGTGAGTTGCTGAAACGACGTAAATAATGCCGATCCGCTTTAGTTATCTATTTTCAAAATATCCTGTTTTATTATCCTCCCATGTATTTTGGTGTGTGCGTATGAACTCATCTTAGACCCTATCCCAAAATATTTTGCTTTTGTTTTATTATTATTATTATTATTATTATTATTATTATTATTATTATTATTATTATTATTATTATCATTATTATTATTATTAATAAACAAATATTAAGTACTATGTGTTTTATTACACCTTCTCTGTAGAGAGAGAGAGCTTTGCCTAATGTTTAAGATTACGCGTCTGGGGCAAGTTGGAACAGGTGCTTAGCCCCCCCATCACGGCTTAGGCCTTTGACTCGGGTGTAGAGGCTGTCTGGGCATGTTTTACCCTTATCATTACAAATAATTAATCCTTACAAATAGCCCAGGTGGGACAGCGTAATGGATGGTAAGATGACTCAGTATTACTGTAGACGATGACAAGTGTAGGCCTATCAACAGGTAGTGAACGGGGGCCTCGGGTGTAGAGACTGTCTGGGCATGTTTTACCCCTATCAACTATACTACGATTTCACCCTCAATATTTGTAAACAAATTCCCTTTAATAGTAGCCCACTATGAATACGTTCTCAAGGTTTTCTAAACAGTGCCACAGTTCCTGGTACGTATAAACACGTACGTACGTACGTCATTACGAAGAGTTGCTTGATAATAACAAATGGTTACGTCCTCAATGTTTTGTAAACAAATTCCCTTTAATAGTGACACACTACCGTACGGTCTTCAACTCAATGTTTGTAAACAAAAAACTTAAAATCATACTCTACTTCCGTAAGCAATTTCCCTTTAATAGTTCCCGTACGTATGCCATTACGAACCCTACGACCTTCAACTCTATGTTTGTAAACAAAAATAATACTCCACTTCCATCAACACCGACCTACTGTCGAAACGAACGTCCTTCAAAGCAATGTTTGTAAACAAAACTCTTTAAAAATACTACACTTCCGTCAACAGTAAGCCTCTGTGACCTTGGGTGAGTTTGTACGGCCATACCATCTTTTCCGGGTGAGGGCCCCGAACGTCCTTCAAAGCAATGTTTGTAAACAAAACTCTTTAAAAATACTACACTTCCGTCAACAGTAAGCCTCTGTGACCTTGGGTGAGTCTGTATGGCCATACCCTCTGTGACCTTGGGTGAGCGTCTGTGGCCACCCCTTTCTGGGGGGTGAGTCTGTGTGGCCAAAATAGTACTACTAATGTGTTTCTCAAAAGTAAATTTGCTGTCGAGAATCACACATAAAATTTTAAAAGTCATACAAATTTAAAGAAACATTATCAATACTGAGATCCGGATGTTGAGGAGCCACCGTCCTTGACTTTCTTACAATCATACTTTGAGTTTTGTTAGGATTCAACTTCATACCCCATAATTTGCACCATGCACTAATTTTAGCTAAATCTTTATTAAGGGATTCACCAACCCCAGATCTACATTCAGGGATGGAATTGATGCAAAGAGAGTAGCTTCATCTGCATATGCAACAAGCTTGTTTTCTAGGTCAAACCATATGTCATGTGTATATAGTATGAAAAGTAATGGGACAAGAACACTACCCTGTGGAACACCGGATATCACATTCCTATACTCACTATGGTGCCTATCAACCACAACTCTTTGAGATCTATAACTTAAAAAATCAATAATAATGCTAAGAAACGACCCACCCACTCCCAACTGTTTGAGTTTGGAAGCAAGGGCCTCATGATCAACACGGTCAAAGGCAGCACTAAAATCAAGGCCAATCATACGAACTTCCTGACCACAATCAAGGGATTTCTCTACAGTATAGGAGATTGTAAGAAGGGCATCACATGCTCCAAGGCCTTTACGAAAACCAAATTGCAAACTAGGGAGTAGATGATTACCTTAAGCAAACCTATTAAGATGTTTTGCTAGAAGACGCTCAAAAACTTTAGATAAAATGGGATTTATGGAAATTGGGCGGTAATTAGTGGGACTTGAGCTACCACAGACATATTTACATAGAGGAGTAACATTACCAATTCTCCAACATGTGCTAAAAGCTCCTCTTCTTGCTAATTTTTGGAGCTAAGAATTCTGCTGTCTTTATAAAAAACAAAGAAAATATACCATTTGGGTCTACACATCCATAAGCATCAAGGTCCATCAACAGAGCATTAATCTCACGAGATCGATATATATATATATATATATATATATATATATATATATATATATATATATATATATATATATATATATATATATATATATATATATATATATATATATATATATATATATATATATATATATATATATATATATATATATATATATATATATATATATAAGGTGCGCATGTGTGCGGCATTTCACTATTGGGGTTGGCTCTATCTAAAATAACAGTGTAGAAATCACTGGCCCACTCTTTATTTAGTCATATCGTCCATAAAAAAAATTTTAGCACTTTACACTTTGAAAGCTTTCTCAAATGGCTCCTAAGTAATATGCTAAGCTCCCTACACATATCATCATCCACATTATCAGCAATACCGACCCACCTCTGGGTACTCGAATTCTTTCTTTCATATCTGGTAATTTTTTCACCATATCTTCCTGTATCACAGTATGTCATATTCTTTTTTTATACTAGATTCACCCAGCAGACTGGGTATATTAGCAGTCACCATTGTTCAGTTTTCATTCACATTGAAATTCCATACTTTAATTCCATAAATAAAGATCGATATCCTCTCCTACATCCTCACCTCATCTTCAATAATAAATAATTCTTTCCTGTAATCTTACCGTTATCCAGCTACATTTATTCACAAATACTTTTATAAAGTAAATACGTTCATTATCCTTGCTCCCCTATCCTTGCTCATGTTCACTTTTAAGCCTACCTGACACTTGCGCTCATTTTTGCCACGCACTGGCACGCATTGTTCACGACCAGTTCACTCCAGTTCGCACATCGTTCACGCGACGTTCACGCGACGTTCACGCGATGGCACGAATTGGCACGCGTAGTTCATGAGAAGTTCACGACACGTTCACGCGAGTTCACTCATCATTCCGCATCGTTCACGCATCGTTCACGCCAGTTCACGCCAGTTCACGAATTGGCCACTCCATATAAAATCGGGGCTTCTCCAACCCGAGGACATTCTTGGATTGGCTTCAGACGAGACAACATGCTTACTGTCAGAGACACCATTGCATTGAGGAGAAGATACCTATACCTGGCAGCTGCTGTAGCATTTGTTGGAGTGCATCAGAAAAGGCTGGCAAAGGAAAAAGAGAAACAAAAGCCAACCCTACCTCGAAGAAAGATACAAAGGAAAGTGTGGGTCAGGGAATGGTTAACCAGAAGGCACTCATTTGGACACTATGACAGTCTATTGACTGAACTCAACAAGGAAGATCCAAAGGGCTACAAAAATTACCTCAGAATGACACCTGACCTGTTTCAAGAGATGGTTGAGAAGTTAACCCCGCACCTCCTGAAGCAGTCCACCTTCATGAGGGAACCGCTTCAAGTTGGACTCAAGCTTGCTGTCACCCTCCGCTTTTTAGCCACTGGAAATTCCTATCAAAGTCTACAGTACAGCTTCAGGGTTGAAGCAAGTACCATCAGCAAGTTAATACCAGAGGTGTGTAAAACCATCATCGCTGCCTACAAGGACGAAGTGCTGCGTTGCCCCAAAACTGAAGAGGCCTGGAAGGAAGTTGCTGCCAGATTCAGCTCCAGATGGAATTACCACAACTGTCTGGGGGCTGTGGACGGAAAGCACATTGCCATAAAGAAGCCACCCAATGCTGGCTCTTACTACTACAACTACAAGGGCTTCCATAGCATTATACTGATGGCAGTCGCAGATGCTTCCTACAGGTTCCTCTATGTGGATGTTGGGGCAGAGGGTGGTGCGTCGGGTGGAGGAACATGGAGCAACAGTTCTCTGCATGATGCTGTAGAAGACAACAGAGCTGGAGTGCCTCAACCAGAACCACTCCCTAATGATGACCACCCAGTGCCCTATCACTTCTTTGGGGATGACGCCTTTGTTCTACGAACATGGATGATGAAACCATTCTCCCATCGGTTACAAGTCCTACGAGAACGCATATATAGCTACAGGTTGTCTCGTGCCCGACGTGTCGTTGAGAATGCCTTTGGAATTTTAAGTCAAAGGTTCCGTAGCTTTTTGACGACGATGCAGCAGAAGCCCAGCACCATCAACCTGATCACCATGTATGCCTGTGTCCTGCACAACCTCGTCCTCATCAAATACCCAGGTGCTTTGTCAGAAGTGGACTACGAAGATCCGGACCCACATGCTCTGATCCCTGGTGCATGGAGGAATGAGCAAAACCTGCAGGGGCTGATGACTCTACCCGGCTATCATATCCAGAAGGATGCAAAGGATCAGCGAGACTACCTTTCACATTACTACATGTCCCCTGCTGGTGCTGTCCCTTGGCAAGAAAAAATTGTAGTACCGCCATAAGGTATATAGTTGTTCCATTTTGTAAATAAAAGAAACGTATATTTTTCGTTTGTATTTTTTGTGGCCCTTTATTTTAGTTTCAATAAGAAAGCATTTGATTTACATATAAATAGCAGACATAAAATATGTACAACTATTAAGAAAGCATTTTATTTTTACATTCAAACAGCAAACTTAAAAATTTCTTGGGTTTATTTTTCATTTCATTTTTATTTAAAACAAAAAATGTGCCTCTTGATTGGCAATAGATGAAAATAAGTGTGTGCATGAAATAAGACATCATTTCATTTTTACATGAAAACAGCAAACTTGAAAATTTCTAGGGATTATTTTTCATTTCATTTTTATTTAAAACAAAAAATGTGCATCTTAATTGGCAATAGATGAAAATAAGTGTGTGCATGAAATAAGACATCATTTCATTTTTACATGAAAACAACAAACTTAAAAATTTCTAGGGTTTATTTTTCATTTCATTTTTATTTAAAACAAAAAAATTTGCATCTTGATTGGTAATAGATGAAAATAAGTGTGTGCATGAAATAAGACATCATTTCATTTTTACATGAAAACAGCAAACTTAAAAAATTTGCCTATAGCGACAATACGTCGACAAAGGCAGGATCGTTACCTCGATCGTGTCGAAATCCCCGAGCTAACAATGTAAGCATTTTATGCGGAGCTAAATAGCTAAATTATTAAAGCAAAACAAACTGGGAACGTCGCTCTAGCAAACTAAATGACCCATAAGAGCGAGCGATAGCATCCTGGATGCCTCCGGTAGGCAACAGCTCTTGTTTACGTTAATATCACTTTTGATTTAATTCAAACTGACAAGATCTTAAATTTATACATAGTAAAGATAATACTCAACTTTCAAATTTTTTTTTCACATTAAGACGGCAAATATAAAAACATATTAGGTTTATTTTTTTTTCATTTGCATTAATTTTTTCGTTTCCTTTTTGTTTCTCTTCATTATAAAGATAAAAATAGTTTGAAATAAGATATAATTTTTTTCACATTAAGACAGCAAATATAAAAACGTATTAGGTTTATTTTTCTTTCATTTTCATTAATTTTTTCGTTTCCTTTTTGTTTCTCTTCATTATAAAGATAAAAATAGTTTGAAATAAGATATTTTTTTTTTCACATTAAGACAGCAAATATAAATTTTTTGGGGGGGTTTATTTTTCTTCCCTTTTATTATTTTTTACTTTACTGTTTCTTTCTTTGTATTTTAAGGAAATAGACGAAAAGTGTTTGGAAATATATAAATATTTTATTTACATTAAAACAACATATATATACAAGTATCACACTTCAATTATGTACAAATATTTAACACTATTTAAATTTCCTTGTCCTTGACTGGTGGGGTATCAAGCTCCTTGGACGAGTAGAGGGGTAAGGGTGTTATGGCTTCATCAAGGGTGCTGTCGATGGTCCCCGGGGTCAGGACAGGGAAGGTCAATGGACTTTTGAATGCCGCTGACAGCGACGTTAATGAAGGTGCTGTTGAAGGAGCCTGGACAAGGGTGGGTGACGACACTGGCACTGATGGCGAGGTCACCTGGACAGGGGTGGATGACAGTGGAGTTGGCATCCCTGGGTGCCACTCAGTGGTACGGGGCAAGGAAGAAGGGCTTGACTGCGGCACCCAGTTATGACTGGCTGGACGATGCTGCTGCTGCTGCTCTGGCTGTGCCTGCGAGGGTCCTGGTTGAGGGGACTGCCAAGGTTGCTGCTGGTGAGGGGGTTGCCAAAGTGACTGCTGGTGAGGGGGTTGCCAAGGTGACTGCTGGTGAGGGGGTTGCCAAGGTGACTGCTGCTGAGGGGGCTGCCAAGTTGACTGCTGCTGAGGGGGCTGCCAAAGTGACTGTTGCTGAGGGGGTTGCTGATGCACAGGGGGCTGTAAAGGTTGCTGTTGCTGTGGGTCTGCCCATGTCACTGGGGGTTGTTGCTGTGCCTGCTGGAAGACCTGAGTCTCGTCCCTGTAACGTTGTGTGAGATTGAGGCACTCTATTTGGAATTCGTACCATCGGTGTACTGGGATGGCACGCATGTAGCCTTCCAGCAGGCACGCAAAATCGTGCACAATCTTGTGCTGGCCCATAAACGTTGGGGTCGACGATTCAACTTTAGACACAAGCGGAAACATAAAAAATATTATAAAAATATATTATATATTATATATATGTATATATACAGTATATAACAAACATTGTAACAATTTAGTACAGCTTTTTAAATTAATGCAACAGATAGCATATGTCAAAAAAAATTAATACTCACATTCCTCAATATATTGCTGAAATCCTTCTCCGACACATAGGTGTCGCTGTGAGAGGTGTCAAGTGTTCGGCAGGACCCCTTGCCCTTGTCCTTCCTGGTGGTGGTAGATGCCTGGCTGCGAGACCCCATCGACCTCACGTCATCGTCGACATTGCTGGCTGTCGTGGCACTTCCTTCGGAGCCACGAAACTGCTCACTGGCGACTGTCTCTCCCCGGACGATGTGCTGTACGAGGAACGACCAAGTGTCCATGAGGAAGTCATCACAGCGACTCCTTTGGGCCTGGCCAGCTCCACTCTTCTTCTCCTTCTTCATAATTTTGCCAACCCTCGTCCTCAAGTTTTCGTAGCGTTTTTTGCACTGGGCAGCAGTGGCAGGAGGTTCCAGCTGGCTTCCTATATATGCCCACCTGCTGTCCCTCAACACCTTGTTTATCCACTCCTTGTGTTTCTTGTCAAAGAGCATGGGGTTCTCCTTGACAAGGTCAGCCAACGTAGTCTCCGTCTCTTCTGTCCACTGGTAGTCAGGGATGTCCTTCTTAGACACCAGAACCCGCTTCTTCTTTAAATCATCATCACTGGATACCTGGCTCTGGCTTGTATCCTGATGTGTCTCCGGGATGACCATATCGAGACTTGAAAATGATGAATGAGGAGAATCTCGATCTGCAGTCTCCTCTATCACGTCCATTTTCCTCCCACTTCCCTTTGGCTGCTTCAGTTTAGACATGTTGTCTCCTCGCTGGCGAACTCTGGAATGGCTAGGAGTGTCCTCGGACCTCAATTTATATACCCCCTAATCCCCTTAATCACACGAGAGCTCCACCCCCTGATAATCCCACGAGAGCTCCACTGGCGGAGTAGGCGGGCACTAGCGTGAGTAGGCGGGCACTAGCCTGAACCGGCGGGAACTGGCGTGAACTGGAGTGAACGATGCGGGAACTGGCGTGAACTGGAGTGAACGATGCAGGGACTGGCGTGAACTGGAGTGAACGATGCGGGAACTGGAGTGAACGATGCGCGATCTGGAGTGAACAGTGCAAGACAATGCAGGATTACAATGCGTGACAATGTCAGTGGGAAGGCTGCGATGAGTGAACATATCGTGAACTGGAGTGAACAGTGCGGGAACTGGAGTGAACGATGCGTGAACTGGCGTGCACGATGCGTGGAATGGGAAGCATGGAACGCATTGGTACGCTCTGGCACGCCAGTTCCAGCACTGTTCACTCCAGTTCACTCCAGTTGGCGTATCGTTCACGACTATTTCACGACTATTTTGTGCGCGCCAATGCGTGCCACAAACTTTAAACATTTCAAAGTTCTGGGCACGCATGGCACACATTGGTACGCTCTGGCACGCGAGTTCCAGCACTATTCATGACATTTTCACGCCTCGTTCACGCGAGTTCGCGCATCAATGCGTACCAGTGCGTGCCACGAATGCGTGTAAGTGTCAAGTACCCTTTACTCTTAGTTTGCGAATTGCGCGAAAGGGCTTGCGAAGCAACGCTGAATAGCCTTGTCTTTATGCATATGAAGTAAGTAATTTTGGGAACTTTTGATACAGTGTTCATCTGTAACTCACCACAATATAATATGTTTAGATATTGTTTTTGTATGTGTGTGTGTTTTTTTTTTTCTCTTAAACATGAAATTTTTTTTTTCCAGCGGAGGCCACACATTAATAGGTAGTAGCGCTTGGTTTACTCTTATTAGCACTAATGACAGATTATGTCATGCTCAGGGGTGACATGACCCAAGAGAGCAGCAAAAATTTGACAGTGGTTCACCATTATGAAACCACTATTAAGATCGCATTACGACCCTCTTTTAGTAATCTCTCTCTCTCTCTCTCTCTCTCTCTCTCTCTCTCTCTCTCTCTCTCTCTCTCTCTCTCTATCTCTCTCTCACACAAAAAAATAAACAATTTGATCAGTCTGACATAAAAAAATACTGGGTATCAGTGTCATAGAGAGATTAAGCGCTTAATGTTACTGTGATTACAACGTATATGGTTGATTGTTTGATATTAATACCGACGGTCGAATTTTCCCGAGTCACATGTAATTCCAGATCCGCTTTTGTCTTAATAATATTGGAAAATATCTATCATAATGTCATTTAAAACATATGATAATTTCTTTAATTTCATTTTGACAACTGATCGACAACCTACATCCGACAGAAGCTTGTAGATCACTCACTCAAATACAGTAAATATGAGTCATGTTTTAATATATGAAGATGTATCAAATATTCATCAAAGCACTAAATTGTCGGTTTTATAAGAAAAAAAGGGAAGTAAATTTCCCGTCAACCTAGCTACTTGAAAAGATAAAAATTCTAAAGCAAATAACGCTCATATAGTACTTGCCTATGAAATGTGCATCAGTTTTGTACGTACTTTATACAGAGAATATATATATATATATATATATATATATATATATATATATATATATATATATATATATATATATATATATATATATACATATATATATATATATGTATGTATGAGTCTATATGGATCTATATGTATGAATATATGTGTATAAATGTGCATATATACAGTACTACACACACACACACACACACACACACACATATATATATATATATATATATATATATATATATATATATATATATATATATATATATATATATATATATATATATACACACACATACTATAATATATTCTAGAGATGTGCTTACTACAAAATACTCCTCAATAATTTGCAAGAAATATACCTTATTCAATCTGTTAAACATAGTACACGATGTATCCTTGGCCTCACTCGATATCAGTCTTTAGAAATAACCAAAACCTTTTGAGAACGTGAGTTCCCTGATGAATCATAATATCAAGATAAGATTACAAATGGACTAAAGCGAGAAAAGGAACAAAGATTTAAGTTTAAATGTTTCTAACAGATGATGATGTATGATTCTTCAAGACAAGAATACAAATGGCCTAAAGCGAGAAAAGGAACAAAGAAATTTATATTAGGTGTTCTGAAAAATAAAATTGAGAGAGAGAGAGAGAGAGAGAGAGAGAGAGAGAGAGAGAGAGAGAGAGAGAGAGATTTGAATGTTGACTCTAGTTACATTATTCTACGTGTTTTGCAAAACAAATGTTTTTTTTTTTACTTGCAGTTACTTTTATACGAAGAGAGAGAGAGAGAGGAGAGAGAGAGAGAGAGAGAGAGAGAGAGAGAGAGAGAGAGAGAGAGAGAGAGAGATTTAACCTATAGCTGTATTATTCTACTTTTTTACAAAATGTATGTCTCATTATTTGCAGTTACTTTTTTATGCAGAGAGAGAGAGAGAGAGAGAGAGAGAGAGAGAGAGAGAGAGAGAGAGAGAGATTTGTTGTTGCCTATAATTGTATTATTGAACGTGATTTACAAGATGGATACGTTTTTTATTTGTAGCTATTTTTTTTATGACCAATCCCTAACCTACATATAGACTTGGTATATTGATTCTATGAATCAATTAACTACCTACAAAGGAAGGACAACAAAAAATCCTAGTCAAAGGACCCTAGAATATAAAGTGATCTTTAGGAAAGATAAAACTAGAAATATTTTAGTCTAATGTTAGATCTTTATTATATTTTGCATTGATTCTATGGCGTTTCCGCTGTTTCAATTAACTTCAAAGTATAAATAACGAAAAGGGAAGTCAAAAGGAAATTGGCGTGAAAATGGATAAAAAGGTATTAATGGAAAATTGTTCGAGAGAGAAAACATTAACTTAGATTGTTCTTTAATATCGAAACTACATTTTCGGGACTGGAGATTTTGATATGTAATTCCTCCTATTTCTAAAATGGAAGCCCTTCATTTGATTCGATTATTAACAGAGCTGAATGATAGTTTAATTCATTCTTTGTCAATTATATGGGTAATTATTCCGTGTAGTTCATATTTCAATTATGGAAATTCTTGCTTAATCAATACAATACATTGGTCAATGTTATTCTTACGTTATTTTCTTTTTCTAATGAAACTCAAATAACACTTTCACAGTTTGGTAAAATACCGTCTTTATCGTCAATTCTACTTTTTTTCCGTTTGGATTAGGCGTTTATTGAAATAAGTTTCAGGCTAAAAGGAATGAGAAAAATCCGTATATACAACAAAACTTTGGAACAGATAATTTCATATGTAGATAGAGAGACAAACTGCTGTACTGACTAAATTGCATGGATGATTCTCTATGTAAAAAAGGTAAAGTTAAACCCAACGCAAAAGTACACATGTGTTTAATATTGAGAATCTTTTCTAAATTTCGAAAGAAGCACGCAAGGGAAGGAGGAATCCACGAATCTCTACCAAAGTTCATGAATCCTAAAAGCTAACTTAAAGTAATTGAAAAATATATTAGAAAAGACCCAGTTTTCAAATATCCATAAATACTGCAATACAGTTTTAATAAGTATTCCACAGAAAGCTATTGAATGATAACTAAAGAATTTTTTTCAATACATTTTATCATACTTTGTGGGTATATATATATATATATATATATATATATATATATATATATATATATATATATATATATATATATATATATACCGGAAAGAAGATTTGGCATTCAATAAATCTTTTCTCGAGTGTTGCATATTTGTTATATAAGATGAAGTATTCAAAAGGATTAGGAAGTTTAAGCTTTATACTCTGGAAGCGTAGCAATTCTGGTATCCAATAGAGACTGCGTAATACAGAGTTTTAACATTGATAAATATAAATAAAAGGGAGAAACATGTAACAAACGGACAACCTTAAAGAACATAATTTCTTATAACTGATAAGCCCTTTGATTTAAAAGATGGATAACTTGATAAGATAAACTTTTACAAAAAGGATCTGCTTTCAACAATTCATCCGAAAACTACAGTGTTAAGCGAAATGAAAAATGTGTCATTAAAAACTCTCTTTTTATCGGATTTAGCATATCTCGGAATGTTCTTTTCGTGATAAGAACATTTACCTGGGCCACGATTCGAACCCATCCTTCTGACTACCAAGATGTAAAAAGAACATCTTGTGTTATTAGGTCTTTGAGTGTGTTGAGAGAGAGAGAGAGAGAGAGAGAGAGAGAGAGAGAGAGAGAGAGAGAGCGCGAGAGAGAGAATTGTATGTTGCCTATTATTGTATTATTCTACGTGTTTTACACAATATGTCTTTTTTATTTGTAATCACTTTTATGCGAAAAGAGAGAGAGAGAGAGAGAGAGAGAGAGAGAGAGAGAGAGAGAGACTTTTTATGTTGCATATAACTGTATTATTCTACGTGTTTTACAAAATGAATTTGTCTTTTTATTTGTAATCACTTTTATGCGAAAAGAGAGAGAGAGAGAGAGAGAGAGAGAGAGAGAGAGAGAGAGAGAGAGATTTGTATATTGCCTATAGGTGTTTTATATTACCTCATTTATAAAATGAATATGTGTATTTATTTGCAGTAACTTTTAATGCAAAATCTCTAACTTACTTGTAGACTCTGTAATTTTGATTCTATGAATTAG
>NC_090728.1:11614368-11616868 GCF_036898095.1 Palaemon carinicauda
TATTCAACGTAGCAAGAGAAAGGATCGGTAAGGGAGGACACCTGATTTTAAACAGAATAACCTTCCCCACCCCCTATGAATCATTTTACACTGATCACTGGCTTTCCCTCTTTCTCCATCCCCTCTCCATCTACTTTTTGTCTCTCTGCCTTTCTATTCCTCCCTTTCTTTCGTCATAAACTGGTGTATCCCCAGAATTATATTATGATATTCTACTAAATTTTCTTCCACGTCACCAATCATGTGAAATTAAAGCTGCGTTTTCTGTGAAAGAATAAAAAACAATAGGAGAGAGAGAGAGAGAGAGAGAGAGAGAGAGAGAGAGAGAGAGAGAGAGAGAGAGAGAGAGAGAGAGAGAGAGAGAGAGAAAGAGAGAGAGATAACTGAAAACTGATACATGGCAGGAATGGGAGTTTCCATTTGAAACCAGGTGCTCTCCCCTATCAGTCATTTCTCGCTACTATGTGTACAGTTCAACGACTGCTCCATTAGGATTGCTATTTGTACACGAATACTTTGACTATGTTTACTTACAGTATAATTATGCGGAGAGATGCGATGAGGGATTTTACTTAATATTTGTTCCCTTGAGGTTTATCTAACAGTTGATATAATATTTATATTTTCATACTTTTCACATTATGATATTAAAAAAGTTCATATCCAAAGGAGTTAAAATTATGAGGCCTTTATTGTGTGGTTTGCTGAAGAATAAATTGTTTTTATCACTTACCGTTTACCAAGGATATTGTGAATAGAAAATTATAATATAATGTACTCGAGGATATTACAATGACTTCTTTGTGCATCACCATTTATGAAGACGGCTATTACATCATTAATTTTCTCTTGTAAATTATCCTTTTATACTCAACATAGCAGCAACAATGACTTTATTATACTTATTGTCTTGATGTTTGAAGTAAAATTTTATTCTCATCGTCTCGACTTTTTCATATAAACTTTATTGTCATAATTCCAATTGATTAAAAAATATATCCTCTTCTTATCCTCATTGATGGGGATAATACTTGGATGATTGTGTTCGATGCCGTACGCTTTACTCATCGATGATATACAGTAGAATGTCAAAGTAGGGACGTTGACCTCATGAAGACAAGGCATTATTTAATATGTTATATGAAGATTATGTCCTATGTATATTATGTTGCAGGACATGTCAGGGACATGATTTTTTTTTACATATTCATTATTAATGTTAAGATAAATTATTGTAACAAACTGTAACTCGAAGATGTCGTTGTATTCTAGAAGAGTATGTGGAAATTTCTCATAACGTTGTCAGCCGCCCCACGTGAATGTTATAAGAGAATCTTCAAAAATTTTAGTGAGACCCAAAGAGAATTTGCGTTGCAAATATAAGAAAACCTGGTGCTGCATTGGGGCAGACCTGATCTTTTTTTTTTTACCGAGTGAATATTGCTCTTGTGGAGACATTTTAGTCACAATTATTTACTGCTGGTAAAATTATATTTATTTACATGGAAACATTTCAAACATAAAATATTATGTTTTCCTGTAACTAATAACGTGATTTAACCGAATTTGACCTTCATTTCAACAGCAAACATACAGAACAACCAGTTTTATTAATTCGTTCACCAGTACTTACTCAAATATTGGTATTTGAATTGGAGTCAAATTCGGTGAAACCACATCACTTAATACGAGAAAACATGTGTATTGTTCAAAATGGTTTACCGCAAATCTAATGATTCTTGCCTTAATATGCACTTGCTTCGCTTGCGGAAAAATAAAAACGGCAAGCTGTGTATGTAGAGGCATGCAGTATTTTTGAGCTGCGCACTCTAGCAGCAATGTTTTACCCTAATATATTTAATGGTTTTTGTTCCTCCGTGGGCTCGATTAGCTCGTCGAAAAATAAAACATCAAACTTCGTATATACTGTAAATCTGTAATGTTGAGCTGAGCATGCTAACATCAATATAAATTTAACAATGAATTGCATTTATCATGCAGATAATTGAACTTAAAGTGAAGATGATGACTTACTGAATATAAGATCGGGTCGTCAAAGGCTGGGGATCGCCGGGGCAATTTCCATGAAACTTCCCGGCGGATTCTATTTAGAGTTAACTACAACTATTTGCTCTTTCTACAGGAAGTCCCATAATATTACACGTGAACAGTAGAACACAGACAAAAGCTTAACACGGAAAAAGGCTTGAGAAGCGACTGATACGTCTACTTGAAACGATAAGTAAATGGGGTAGGGAAATATTAAACCCCTGTGGCAACTTTTCATACATACGTATGGGTACGTGATTGGTTTATGGAAACAGTACACAGTCTGTAAAGTAGACATGAATGAACTTGCAATGGAAACTTGTTCAGAGAAAGTATTTATGTGAAAGCTGGTTGTGATAAGGTTATAACAACAAGTATGACGAAAAAAAAGTGAGATTGAATGATGGGAATAATAAAATTATTCTATGGTAATATATTAAAATGTTATAAT
>NC_090728.1:11621868-11624368 GCF_036898095.1 Palaemon carinicauda
AGGTTTTCTTTCAAATATTTGAAGACATAGCAACGTCATTGAATTGGCCGCCTAATTTCTGGACAATACTCGTGCGCAACCACTTGAAAGGTAAGGCTGCATATGTTGCATCGCAATTAATTGAGGTTAAAGAATATAAAGACCTTAAAAAGACTGTTTTAGATGCAAATGCCATTACTGTGGAAGGCTACAGGCAAACTTTTAGAAACTCTTTCAAGACTCAATCTCAGACTTTTGTAGAATTCTGTAATATAAAGGTAAGACAGTTTAACAAATGGTTGGAGAGAGCTGGTGTTAATGATTTAGACTCTCTTAAAAATCTGATTTTGTTGGAGGAATTTTTGCGTAAAGTTCCCTCTAATATTGCCACTTATGTACATTTTAAAGGTGAAATTGAAGTGTTAAAAGCAGCTAGCTTAGCTGACGACTATTATCTAATTCACAAGAATAGTAAAGATTCTTCAAAAATTGTCTCATCGCCAAAATCTCATCAGGTTAGTTGTGCTTATTGCAAAAAAGATGGACACTCCATAGAAAATTGTCCCAGTCCAAAATGTCAGAAGTCAGAGGTAAGCACTGATTGGTAAGTCCAAGAAATCTAAAGGTGCAGTGACATGTCATGCTTTTGTTCATTCACAGGATCTGGAACCATTTAATGAATTCATGTGTGAGGCTTCACTTAATGATTCATCTGTCACAGCTCTGAGAGACTCTGCTTCATCCCAGACAATAATTTCGGCTGCCAGTCAAGACAACTTAAAATAACACAAAAGAGTACATAGCAGTAAGTGACTTAACCACAACTACTCTTCTACCCGAGGCTGAGGTGGATATTGCTTGTCCTTATTTTACAGGTAAGTCAAAAGTTGCCGTGTTAGATAAACCATTACCTTGTTACCCTATTCAGATGATTATTGGTAATGATCTTGCAGGATCCTCTGTACTTAAACCTAATTTGATTGTAACAACACCTGAGGTAGTAATCAAAGATGAGCTCTCCAAAAAGCCAGGTAAAATCTCCCAAGTAATCACTAGATCATCTAGTAAAACGTCCAGCACTAATTTTCCTCCCAAGGTAAAGAATGACAGAATAACAGAGGCTCTGGATTTAGTTGATATAAAGAAGGACCAGTTTACTGTACTCCAACAGAAGGATTCAAGTTTGAAAGCACTCTGGGATAAAGTAGTGGATCCTACTGACAACCCTAAAACTCCATACTTTTATGTGGAGAAAAATATTTTGTTTCGCCATTACAAGTCTCCCAAAGCTCCCACATCTGACTCATGGCATGACTGTTTTCAGGTTGTTTTTCCAGAGCCCTTAAGGAAACCCTTACTTGACCTCGCTCATTCAACAGAATCCCATCTTGGAGTGAATAAAACCTACAAGAGGTTGTTTGAGGATTTTTATGGGCCAGAAATGAGAAAGGACATCAAGGAGTTCATTGCTTCCTGTCACCACTGTCAGATCACTGGTAAGCCTAATGAGAAAATACCTCCAGCACCACTTCAAAGCATTCCAGTACCTAAGTCACCATTTGATAAGGTAATTATTGATTGTGTTGGGCCCTTGCCAAAGACTCGCAAGGGCAATGAATACATTTTGACTGTCCTCTGCCCTACCACAAGGTATCCCTTAGCCTTTCCCATTAAAAATATCTGTGCTAAAACCATAGTTGGACAATTGTTGAAAACCTTTACCTTGTTAGGTTTCCCTAGAGAACTACAGTGTGATCAAGGTACCAATTTTACTAGCAATCTTTTCAAGCAAGCTATGTATAAATTTAATATCCATAATGTTTACTCTTCTGCTTATCACCCGCAGACTAATGGTGCCTTGGAGAGAATGCACCAGACTTTAAAAAGTTTGTTACGGAAGTATATCAGTGAAACATCACAGCACTGGGATGAGGACCTCGATCTTCTCATGTATGTACTTAGATGTACACCTCATGATTCCACAGGGGTATCCCCATTTGAACTAATGTTCGGTCGAAAACCAAGAACTATATTAAGTTCGGTAAAGGAGAATATTTTGCAGAGGAAGCCAGAAGAAACTACAAATATTTATCAGTATTTAAAAGAATTAAAAAAGAAATTTACTTACATTTATGATATTGCTACTACTAATTTAGTTTCTTCCCAGCAGAAGATTGCAGAACATATACAATAAGAAGGCAAAAATGAGAGAGTTCAAAACTGACGACCAAGTTTTAGTGTATCATCCTATTCCTGGCGCTCCCTTACGAGAAAAATATGCTGGACCTTACAAGATCGTTCATAGGACCTCCAAAGTAAACTACATAATCAGCACTCCAGACCGAAAACGACAAACTCAATTAGTTCATGTAAACCTCCTTAAACCCTATATCACTCCAGTCAAAAAGGTGAGGCCTAATATTGCTTTAGTGATAACCAAAGCTAATACAGAGGTAACAAAGGTACCTAACCTAATAATAGATGAGGAAACTAATGATGGTGATGAAACCAATCTAATTTT
>NC_090728.1:11649368-11661868 GCF_036898095.1 Palaemon carinicauda
GTTGCACATAAGCATTGAGAAGAAGCTCAAGTATCTTGCATAATTGTGGCTACCAAAACTGAAGAGAATTATATGTATGCAGAATGCATATAAGTCAATCAAAACTGACGAGAATGACATGTATGCAGTATGCAGATAAGTGTAAGTTGTTTGTGTTAGACAGCATGGATCAAAGTCAGAAACACTTGCACATGATCCATGTAAGAAAGTGTACCAACCGTGTTTCACACAATTGTACATAATTCCTTTTGTATATATTATGCTTGTATCTTCGCTCTTCCCTCGCACTAAAACGAACATAAAAATTCATGTCTGGTTTTTCCTCTGTAATATTGTCTGTCTTGTGAACTTGTTATGTCCTGTTGCCTTGAGGTTTTGTATATAAGGAGAGTGTTCTACAATAATATAACTCAGTCGATTGCTTCCTGCCTTTGAGTTCATAACCCTCTCTCGGCTCCGTCACAAAAGCGACATCTGAGCGGTCTTTCTGAGAGATCCCTACTGTACTCTGCACTGTAAGCTGCGAATCTGTTTAGGTATCTTCACAATATCTCATTGTTCAATGCTATCAATAACACAGTTTGTTACAACATCATTGAGAATGTTTGACTATTTTGTGTGAGTTCAATATTCTAACCCTTTTTGTACTGTATCATGAGAAAAATGTCAAATACTTTTGATGAAACTTTTCCCGAAAGTACACCTTGCATTGACCTTATCCAATGAGCCCAGTTTCAAGTAAAATATTTTAGAAACCACTTTCATGCATCTTACCCAACATCACAAATACTTCAATATGGAATGTTCCTATGTGTATGATATGGTTTTGGTAATGATCAGGGTTATTCTATGTGATAGGATATACCTTCCTACATACTCCCATGTCAAATGTGAGGGTGGTGATAGTGATGGCAAACCTTTGTTGCACTTATTTTGTTGCACTTTTACATATCGTAATCATTTTTTACAGGTCTGCTCTATGATGGAACTTACAATGTCTGAATACTAGTCAATAGATGTCAAACTGATGTGTCTTCCCAGTATTGGAGAAGAATCCTGTGAAACCGGAATTAACTTCTCTGTCTAGTATCTATAACATTTGCTTCACACTAGTTTCATGGAACGAATCCTCACCACCTGAATATGTCATTGAAGTGATAGTTATTTTGAAGTTTTGGCTTACTGTAATGAAACACTGTGGGAATTCCATAGTCTCAAGGCAAAGTGAACGTTCTTTCCATTGATGGCATTTTGAAATGGAGAGCAGTAGGAGACTTTGAAAGTCCTGTAATATCTTGCACCATTGTCCCATTTGCTGTATGAACAGAACCTTCCCAAGAGTGAATTTTCGAACCTGATCGAAATTCTCGAACTGTGAGTGATGCACTGATTTGGATACTAGAGCTCTAACAAGTTGAGTTGAAAGAAGTGTTAATGTGTATATAATTGCTTTAGCTAAGCCTGTCTCCATCTCCTAAGTGTAGTAATAATTTTCAAACTGCCCTATTCTATTGAGAATAATTACAAGTTTTTCCCTAACCTAGATATACCTCAGAGACATTCAGCAGAATGTGTTTTAGAAACTTTTATCTACCACAAGTAATAGCAGAGCAGATGGCTTCTCCAGTTAATAGGATTAGTTGCTGGATCTTTGCTGTTTTGGGACAATCTCTTTTGTGAAGATATGGCTCAGAAATATTTGAAATTCTATTGTTATCTGTACACTGCATTACAAATCAATGTACCCCACATGTATAATACACGATTTTATATTAACGGTATTTGTGCTTTTTGGGATATTGTTGCTATTGTTCTCCTCTCACACTGATAGCTTTTAATTTCCCATATGTGCTTTTATCTATTTGATTAGATTTTTGTACCATTATTTTACTGGTACTGCTGTTATAAAAGCTCTCTGTCCGTTGAAATATAGTTAGTTGACCTTACGCTGTCTCTCAATTATTACCTAATTGCCAGCTCCCACATTGGTGACCAATGGGGTGACCAGCTACCTTCTGATTTTCCCAATTACTGCTCTGTCTTACTGTTTGATGATGCCGCCTTCTGACACTGACTCTACTATCAACGCCATATCACTGAAACTGCTGTCTTATACCACCAGAGTAGGGCTCGCCGAGTTCCAGTTTCGCATCAAGGGGGTGACTCAGTAAAGCAACAAAGCAGTTTACCTTCACAAGACCATACCCTAGGACACTTTCCCAAATATATCTGATTGGTCCTTTTCTAATTTATGGAGCCAAGTATACTGAGGTTTTTTTTCTTAATTGGCTCAAATAAGTTTCTGTGGCTCTTCAGCTTGTCTTCAATGAAAGCATCACATGCTTTTGCTCTGACCTCTACATCATGTGTTGCCTCTTTAACACTAGTTAATATGAGTACATTATCATTTAAGTCTACCGTGAATATGTAGAGGACATTTTGTACTGCCTTAATGACTTTCTCAGAGTTTCTCTGGCTCCTGGCAATTTTTGTTGGTCTCATATATCTTTGATCAAAAGTCTCTGATTGTTGCATGTCTGCCAGAATCAACATGGATTTGATAAATTGAGGCCTTATATTTGTTGTTCGGACTACTCTGCTTTGATACTGGGTTTGTGAATATACATGTGATGTTTACTCACATCCATGTAGTTGTCTGGAATGGAAGAATGTGCAACACTTGTTATACCTTTTTTTACAGCAGAGCTGTTGCTTCCAGATTGTTAGATACTATGTTGCACATAAGCAATTAGAAGGAGCTAAAGTATCTTACATAGTTATGGCTACCAACACCGAAGAGAATGACATGTATGCAGTATGCATATAAGTGTGAGGTGTTGTGTTAAACAGCATGGATCAAAGTCAGAAGTACTTGCACATGATCCATGTAAGAAAGCGACATCTGAGCGGTCTTTCTGAGGGATCCTTTACTGTACTCCGCACTGTAAGCTGGGAATCTGTTTAGGTATCTCCACAATATCTCAGTGTTCAATGCTATCAATAAAACATTTTGTTACAATATCATTGAGAATATTTTGATTATTTTGTGTGAGTTCAACATTCTGACCCTTTTGGTACTGCATCATGAGAAGTTGCTCAAATGCTCTTGATGAAGCTTTTCCCGAAAGAACACCTTGCATTGACCTTATCAATTGTGCACAGTTTCAAGTAAAATATTTGAAAAATCATCTCCATATATCTTACTCAACATCACGAATACTTCAATATGGAATATTCCTATGCGTATTATCTGGTTTTGGTAATGATCAGGGTTATTCTATGTGATATGATATACCTTCCTACATACTCCCATGTCAAATGTGAGGATGGTGATAGTGATGGCGAACCTTTGTTGCACTTCTTTTGTTGCAGTTCTACCATATATTAATAATTTTTTACAGGTCTATTTTGTGATGGAACTCTTAATGTCTGAATAGTAATCAATAGATGTCAAACTGATAAGTGTCTTCGCAGTCTTGAAGAAGAAACCTGTGATACCAAAAATTAACTTTTCTGTCTTGGATCTATAACATTTGCTTCACACTAATTTCATGGACTGAATCCTCACCACCTGAATATGTCACATAAGTGTTAGTTAGTTTGAAGTTTTGGCTTACTGTAATGTAACAGTGTGGGAATTCTATAGTCTCGAGGAAAAGTGAACGTTCTTTCCATTGATGGCATTTTAACACAAAGACCAGTATGAGACTTTGAAAGTCCTGCAATATCTTGCACCATTATCCCCTGTGCTGCATGAATAGAATCCTTCCCAATATAGAATTCTAGAACCTGATCGAAAATCTTGAACTGTGAGTGATGCACTGATTTGGATACTAGAGCTCTAACAATTTGACTTGAGAGAAGTGTTGATGTGTCTATATTGCTTTAGGTAAGCCTGTCTCCATCTCCCAAGTGTAGCAATAATTTTCAAACTGCCCCATTCTATTGAGAATAGTTACAAGTTTTTCACTCACCTAGAGATACCTCAGAGACATTCAGCAGAATGCATTTTGGCAACTTTTATCTACTACAAGTAATAGCACAGCAGATGGCTTCTCCAGTTAATAGGATTAGTTGCTGGATCTTAGCTGTGTTGGGGACAATCTCTTTTATGATGATATGGCTCAGAAATATTCGAAGTACTATTGTTATCTTTACACTTCATTCCAAATTAATGTACCCCACATGTATCATACACTATTTCACACTAACGGTATTTCGTTTTTTTTTTTTTTTTGGATATTGTTGCTATTGTTCTCCTCTCACATTGATAGGTTTTTATTTCCCCTATGTGCTTTTATCAATCTGCTTGGATTTCTGTGCCATTATTTCACTGGAACTGCTGTTATAAATGCTCGATGTTCGTTGAAATATAGTTAGTTGCCCTTACGCCGTCTCTCAGTTATTACCTAAATGCCCACTCGCACATTGGTGACCAATGGGGTGACCAGCTACCTCCTGCTTTTCCCCATTAATGCCTTTTCTTACTGTATGATGATGCCACCTTCTGACACTGACTCTACTATCAACGCCATATCACTGAAACTGCCGTCCTTTGCCACCAGGGAAGCGCTCGCCTGGTTCCAGTTTTGCATTAAGGAGGTGACTCAGTAAAAAAACAAAGGCCATACTCTAGTAAATTTTCCCAGAAATGTCTGATAGGGTGTGCGAGCCAGGAGACAGACCAATAACATACAATGCCCTGAAGTCAAACCTCCTGGAGCAGTACTCGCCATCACCGGCCGCCAACATAACGAAACTATTTCAGCTGCTTCAACGACCTTTGGGGGACCAAAAGGCTTCGCTTCCCCTGAGGAAAATGATCAGTATCCCTCACCTGCAACCTGCTGTGGACGGCTCTCCTCGTTAAGTTATCTATTTCGGGCCCTTTGGGTACGGCACCTACATGAACTTGTATGTGATGCTGTCCCCGGTGTTGATATTCTGCTCATGAAAGACCTAATGACCAAAGTTGACGTCCTTATAGACACCCAGTTCACCACTTCCCAGACCTCCATCAATGCCTGCACTCCTGACGAAGTGGACAACTAATCACCATCGACCAAAGCTGATGTGAACGCGGTAGGACACAGATGTGCCGGAGCTGCAAAAATGTCTGCCGGCACCCTCATATATCCTCCCTTACTTACGCCCTAATCAACAACCTTTCCCGGCACTTACTGAAGATCCCCGGCTTTAATTATGCCCTTACTATTCAAAATTTTGGGCTCCCGCAATAAAATGTGTGAATGGTTGTCAGTGTACAAAAAACATGTAAGTAGGCTATCGCTTGCAGGGGTGGCCTCCCCTGTCCCTAATCATTTCTTTTTAAATGATACATGTACGGCAGGGCAATTTTTGGTAGACAAGGGTGCTTGCCATTCTCTTCTGCCAAGGCCATTCTCCAGGATATGACATAGTCTATCTGAGACTGCCAACATCCACCTGGTAGCTACCAACGGATCTGGGATACCCACCCAGGTTATGAAACCCTCTCATTATCATTTGGAAGCTCCTAATATATTTAGAAGTTTGTCTTTGCTGATGTCGCATTGCCTATCCCCGTTGCAGATTTACTCTCATATTTCCATCGCCTGGGAGATGTGGCTCACTGACGGTTAGTCAATGCAGATTCGTTCTCCTCGATCCTTCTCGAAACCACCCCCTCCAGCCTCGCTCTCCACATCAGCGCTCCTACGGATGCCTTCAGCCAACTCCTCGAATCGTACCCTGAAGTTTTTTGTCCAGATCTTCGTCAAATGCCAACGGTTACTGCAGAAGGTACATATCACCATATCCCAAAAATGGGTGCCCCAATGCTTGCCTGAATCAGACGTCTGGCACCGGATCGTTTGGCAGCCGCTAAACAAACATTCACCAAAAGGAAGGAAGGGCCCTTTGCCAAAAGCCCTCAAACCCATGGTCGTCACCCTTACATACTATGTTTAAGAAAGATGGCTTATGTATCCGTGTGGGGATTACAGGTGCCTACCATGCACAAAGAACTGTATAAATACCCTCACCCAAACTTTGCCGACATGACCTTCTACTTTCACAAAGAGAAGGCTATCTCCATGCTCAGCTTCCTGAAAGGGTATTATCAGGTGCTCATGAAAACAGAAGACATCCTAAAGAACTCCATCACCCTCCCCCCTTAAGTACATACACCTTCAATTAAACCTGTTCTAGCCCTTGTAATGCTGGGGCCACTTTCCAACATTTCATGGACGGCATCTTAGGTGACTTCTCCTTCTGTGTATGTTACGTGGACAACATAATAGTGTTTTCTTCCTCCAAATAGGAACACCTCCGTCATCTATGCATTATGCTCGACCCCCTACAACAGAATGGGCTTGTGGTCCATTACGACAAGTGAACCTTTTGTGCCAACAAAGTATCATTCTTAGGGCACAACATCACTCCTGAAGGAGACCACCATCTTCAGGAGAAAGTAGCAGCTGTCCAGAACTTTCCCAGGCCCTCAACCATCAAAGCACTGCAAGAATTCTAGGGCTCAAACAACTGCTACTTCCGTTTCCTGTCAGCCATCACCATCACTCTTGGCCCCCTATATGCGTCCCTCAAGGACAAGCACAAAGACCTGAAGTGGGGTACCCTTCAAAAAGCATCCTTCTGCAATGCAAAGCATGCCTTATCAACCGCTGCTGCTCTCACTTTACCTGGTCCATCTCTCTCCTGATGCCAGCAACATCGCTATTGGGGCAGTTATTAACCCTGGATAGGTACGGTGGGTCGTTTGCGACCCCGAGCGTCAAAAAAAAAACAGGTTTTTCTCACGTGACTCACCCCCGTGACTGAATTTGTGGGTGATCGACCTGCAGGAGGTGTCTCCCCTACACGCTCTAGTAGTGTCCAGATGTGCATTGCTGTAGCTGTACTCCTTCCCCGATTTCTGAGACGCGTCGGGGTCGTTCGCGTCCGAGTTTACCCTTCTGAGGTAGTTTGCATAATTATCAAAGTTATTACGTATTATGAAATTGTCGTAGAATGGTGCAACTTGTATAGGTTATCAGTTGTGGAAAGTCTTGGTGGATTGTTTGGCTGCCATGTGCATGTTTTTTTTTTTAGTTAAAATGTCGTTCATCACCACGAGGACCATTTTACCGCGAGTGCCCCTTTTTCATTTTTTTAAATTTTTTTGCCAAGTCATTTTTCCGTAAGATATTGCCAAATAGTGTCGTAAAACTTTTGCTTGTTTAGTGTTGGAAAGTGTGTCTAGATGATCTGGCTACCCATGCATGACTTTGTTTTTGTCAGATACGACGTAGTTATTGGTATATTGGGTATTTAACTGCGGTTACCAATTTCTGTTTTTTTTTCAATATTTGTAAAAATTACTACGTAGTAAGGAATTGCCGTATATTATTCATTTTTTTTTCATGTTTATGTGTTAGAAAGTGTGCCTTGATGGTTGGGCTAACACGTGCATGTCTTTTTTTTTATCTGAGATGTCGTATATTAGAATGTCGGGCATTTTACCGCGAGTGTCCCTTTTTAATTTTTTTTAATTTTTTTGCCAAGTCATTTTTCCGTAAGATATTGCGAAATAGTGTCGTAAAACTTTTGCTTTTTTAATGTTGGAAAGTGTGTCTAGATGATCTGGCTACCCATGCGTGATTTTGTTTTTGTCAGATCGACGTAGTTATTGGTATATTGGGTATTTAACTGCGGTTGCCAATTTCTGTTTTTTTTTCAATATTTGTAAAAATTTACTACGTAGTAAGGAATTGCCGTATATTATTGATTTTTTTTTCATGTTTATGTGTTAGAAAGTGTGCCTTGATGGTTGGGCTAACACGTGCATGTCTTTTTTTTTTATCTGAGATGCCGTATATTAGAATGTTGGGCATTTTTCCGCGAGTGCCCCTTTTTATTTGTTTTGCATTTTTTTGCTTAGTCATGTTACCGTAAGGAATTGGCAAGTAGCGTCGCAAAACTTATATTTTTCTAGTGTTGGAAAGTGTTTCTAGATGATCTGGCTACCCATGCCTATTTTTTTTTAGCCAGATATGGCGTATATATAAGTATGTGTTCGATTTTCCTGTGATGGCCATTTTTTCGTTTTTTCCCATTTCTTTCAAAATTACTACGTACTAAGGAACTATCACAGAGTAATATTTCATTTATATGTTTATTTGTCGGAAAATATGCCTTGATGGTTTGCCTAGCACGTGGCTGAAATTTTTTTTTTCTGAAATGCCGTATATTAGAATGGCCATTTTTCCACGAGTGCCCCTTTTTAATTGTTTTGCATTTTTTTGCTTAGTCATGTTACCGTAAGGAATTGGCAAGTAGTGTCGCAAAACTTATATTTTTATAGTGTTGGAAAGTGTTTCTAGATGATCTGGCTACCCATGCCTATCTTTTTTATAGCCAGATATGGCGTATATATAGGTATGTGTTCGATTTTCCGGTGATTGCCATTTTTTCGTTTTTTCCCAATTCTTTCAAAATTACTACGTACTAAGGAACTATCACAGAGTAATGATTCCTCTAGATGTTTATTTGTCGGAAAATTTTGTTTACTTTTTTTTTGATTGAATATCATCAAATTTTTTTAGCTAAAATATTGTTTTACATTTTTTTTTTTTCGATTTTATTTCCCTTCAAAAAAATTTTTTGGGTCAGAATTTTAATTTTATAGTCGTAAAATAATCGACAATTATCCAGCAACCCACCATACAATTTTTATACATATCCAATAATAATTAGATTAGTAAATAACACCTTGAAATTGACATACCCTTCCTACATTTCAAGTGGCAGATTAGGGAGTCTGAGTCAGTGTGGTTGGCGGCCATTTTGTGGACATATCCGAAGCGTAAGCTGCCCTATCTATATATATTCTTGTTCCCTATAGAATTTGTGATATTTTGGTATATTTTTACCTGCATAAATATCATATTATATATTAAATATATGTATTTTTTTACGAAATTTCCAAGTACTCAAAAAATTACCTTTAGATATGGCCCCTGATATAAATGTAATTTACAAAATAATGAAGATTTTTTTACATATTTCTATTTTAAGATAACATATGTTTATTCCCTAAAAAAAATTAGCCACTTCCTATTTCATTTGGGTACCCAAAAAAATTCATGAAATTTGGACAATTTTTTTTGGCCAAAAAAAGTTACCCTTTTTTTCTCATTTCAGATCTTCACCTCCATGGGTCTGACTTCATCCAAAATACATCAAGATGTGTCCTAAACATTCAAGAATCAATTCCTAAAAGGATTTGTGTATATATGTATAGACTTTTTTTTTATGAATTTTTATGTCAGGTCTTTTTTTTTTTCTACTTAATTTTTTAAAATATTTATAATAAATAGTTTTTCTGCAGATAAGTAGTATTTATCTTTACAGTTGTTTTAAGCATTCATTGAAGTTTTTTTTGGCAAAAGAAAAAAGGAGGTTACTGCAAAAACTGATTTTTCAAGAATTTTTTTTGGCGTCGGGGTCGTTCGCGTCCGAGTATACCCTTAAAGGGGTGTCCGAGGACCGTACCTATCCAGGGTTAAACAGGTGATCAACGGCTTGACACGCCCATTGGCCTTCATCAGTAGAAAGCTGTCCAAGGCTGAATCCGGCTACTCTACCTTCATCCATAATTTGCTGTTGGTGCATTTGGCTTTCCATCACTTTTGCCCTTTCTTGGTAGGTATACATTTCTTCATTCACATGGACCACATGCCTCTGAAGCATGCCATCAATGCCGACATCTCTCCTTCGTGGGTGAATACAATTGTACCCTTAAGCACGTCCTGGGAAAATGAATCGCATTGCCAATGCCCTATCAAGAAATGCTTTGGCATCAATTCACCTGGGAGTGGATTACAATTCCTTGGCAGAAAACCCAACAAAAAGACCCAGAGTACCAAGCATATAGGACATCCTGCACATCCCTTTATTTGGAGGACGTCACTCTTAATGACTACAATCACACCCTCCTCTGTGATGTCAGTACTATAGACCTAGACCTTCGATACATTCTCCCATGCGCCGATAGGTGTTTGATTTCATTCATGGCCTTTCACATCTCTTGGGCTGTTCTACTGCACAGCTACCAAGAACAAAGCTCATTTGGCATGATATTACTAAAGATGCTAAGGATTAGGTCCACGTCTGTACTTTATAGCAAAATTCAAAAGACCAACAATGCAAGGATTCAGGAGCGGGCACCTTTACTCAAAATCAGCGGTGCTTTGTCCACATTCACATCAATGTTGTAGGTCCTTTACCCACATCATAAAGACATCGACGGCACCACCGCTGTCCTGAAGCCATTCTCATATAAACTGCAATGTCCGCCTCGTGTACATGAGCCATACTATCAGGATGGATAGCGAGAAAAGGTTTCCTTCATCATATTATTTTTGATATGGGTACCCTTTCAACCTGTTCATTGTAGACATCATTAGCAAATCTCCTGGGTGTCACCCTTCCTCAAACAATCGCATACATTCCTGCTGCCAACTGTATGGTTGAACGTCTTCACCGTATCCTCAAAGCACTTTTGATGTCCCGCTGCAAGGACTCCAACTGGTTTACTTAACTTGCCGTGGTCCTCCTGAAACTAAGGACCACTCCTAAAGACGCTCTGGATGTTTCAGCAGCTGAAATGGTGTATGTTGACTAGTACAACATCCATGCCGAATTTTTTTCCGTTTGTAACCTTCTCCGACAATTTCTCGCACCTACGTCACATTGTGGGAAAATTTACTCCTTGCCGCCAGACTTACAAGCCCCTATTTAAGAAACACATACTGAGAGATCTGCACTAGCAAGCCACCATTAACGCCCTTTTAAACGTGCCCTTTTGTCAGAGTCTGTCGTACTTCAAAAGCAATCTCCACGACATGTGTGGCAAAGAAGACTGGGTCTCCATTGGTCGCCTAAAACCTGCATATCTTCTGCCATATGACCACCTACGTGCCTCTTAAGAGCCGGATGCTCCATTAAACCTGCATGTCTTTTTTAAAGGGGAAGCCATCAATTCTCCTCGACATGTGTGGCAAAGAAGAGTGGGTCTTCATTGGTCGCCTAAAATCTGCATATCTTCTGCCATATGACCGCCTACAGTGTGCCTCTTAAGAGCAGGATCCTCTATTACACATGCATGTCTTTTTAAGGGGGAGCCATCAATTCTCCTCGACATGTGTGGCAAAGAATACTGGGTTTCTATTGGTTGCCTAAAATTTGCATATATTCTGCCACATGACTGCCTACAGTGTGCCTCTTAAGAACAGGTTGCTCCATTACACCTGCATGTCCTTTTAAGGGGGGAGCCATGTTTGAATAAACTTCTGGGATATAATAAAATATATAGTTCTAAAATGACTATATTTAACAATATATCTGATCGTTTACATAGTTAAATAATGGAAAGCAGTAAGCTGAGTTGCCGTTCTGAAGTCCTCGAGAATATTCAGCCACTCAAATTACCAAGTAATATTCTCTTCAGCATATATCCCTTTATTCAACACTAACCTGAAATTTATGAAACAATACACTTTAAAAGGATATAAAACAGCATCTAACCCAACGCAAAAAAATTACCCTTAAGAAAGTTCGAGCTATATAAAGAAAACAACTTGACAAATAACAAGCCAAGCACGATAATCTACTCGAATTTATATTAAAGGTGAAACAGTGAAAATTGCGTTTAAAGTTGATAAAATACACCAAATACAGTATAATTTAAAATGTTCAAGGGCAAATTATATTAAATAATAATAGCAGACACGCTGGCTGCCACACTTCATGAATGGAATTGTTAACTGTTATAAATTAAAGTATACTGAGCGTGCATAATCACCAAGTTACTCACATCTTATATCAGCCCGGCAGGAATAAAGCTGCACTTTAATGGACGAGGTGGTGTGGTAGTCTCAGGGGTTCAAACTTCCGATATACGGAATAATACCAGGTTGCCGTCTCCATGAGCCCCATCGATGTCGCATTTATATATTACTTTGAGTTCATGAGGTTAAAAAAATCCAAATCCAGAGCGAAGATAATTCCCGGATAAAAACATAGGATCATTGATCAGCCGGATATATGTATAATGATGGATCGACAAACCTCTCTCCACTCTGCCTCACGTTGAACTGATCTACCAGAACAAAAGAACTGGAACAGACTTCTGTTTTCTTAAATGTAAACACTCAATTGGTGATCTCGGTAGTTTACTAGCTAATTAGATTGTAAATAACTGTGACAACAAGCTCAGTTTATATTCCTCTAAAATAAAAGAGATCATGAATTGTGTATTTGGCAAATTAAATAAATATAAAGCAATTTTAATAGAAGTATTTAATTAATATGCAAATAAAAAATGAAATTCCTTTTCATTTTCCACACCATGTACAATACATGTATCACACCCACTTGAACACTGACGTATTTTTTTATTTATGTATATTAACATTATCACTCTTCCCTCAAACTGATAACCTGTTATTTTCTTTATATGG
>NC_090728.1:11676868-11679368 GCF_036898095.1 Palaemon carinicauda
ACGTTCTCATTTAGGATGTAACACCAAGTACTACTTCCTAGGACCTTGTTGAAGTTGACCACGTTGAACAAATACACACAAACCAGACCCAATCACTCTGTCAAATATAGGCATCATCACTGAAGAGTCATTTCTTGAGGTGATTAAAATCCCAGACACCATGTCATGTGATAAATGTTCTTTTCTTCACTATTTTGTTCGCTGGTGTCTGGTGATAACAAGCTTCAAGGAAAACAAATGACTATTCCTTCCACTTATCAACAACGTTTCGATAAAGAGAAGGAGAGGAAATATTAGCAATTGCGTTCAATTTCCAATATTTCATATATTGTTTTAGGGAGGCTTTAATTTTATTAACCGCTGTTATTGGGAAGCCCATGGTGATTCTAATTCCATTATTATCAATTGAAACCGTGGTTAGCTTGTTTTCCTCAACCTCTTTTTCATATCGTATTGAAACATAAGGCTGAACCTGAGGAAAGATATGGTATTCAATATTTATGCAAATGGAGAGTCAATCAATTTTACCTGGGACTTCTTTCCCAATAGCAGTTACAGTCGATTATTATCAATATTAAGTAAACGATAGATATCAACCAGTACAGTAAATCAGAATTGACTCTTACAGAGCTGAATTCAGGACGGAAAAATAATGTATATTAAATAATTTTAATAAAAAGGTTAAACTAGAAAAAATCTTTGCTAAAAATAATAAATTAAAAAAAAATGATAAAAGGATATTTATCGCTTATATATGCATCATAAAATTGATATTAAATAATATCTCGTAATAGAATAGAAAATTGGAGACAAACTTTACAAACCAAAATATAAATATTTCTATCTTTTAGGAACTTGATTCCACATAAAATGCTTGTATGGTTATAATAGTGTTACACTCACTGAACTTGGGAATTATCTCTTGACGTGTGCACATGAAGATTAATGGCTCAATCTCATGTGACTAAAACATAGTTATGGTAAAATTACTTCCCTACTGTTTATCTTTTTGCTCAGATGATTCCCAAGAGAAACAATTCATTTGAATAGTTTCAATTAACATAGAACGTTCTCCTTCATCATCTTCACTGTTGTATGTATGGTCAATATCCAAAGTTAGTTAACAAGAGTCTGATTGCTGAACATGAAGGTGTTCAGTTGGATGTTCTATTACTACGTAGCACCAATCAGCGTATTTGCAGATGGCAATATACTAGAATACCTGCAGTTTGCTGAACAATGAAGCTTTCCAATAGGAAAAAGATAAATTTGACAAGTAGTATAATTATGGTCACACATTGATGTAAAAAATAAAAAACAGTAAATTTTCAATATTCATGAATTTCACTGAGGAACAATAATTTCTATATTATGTACTTGTATTGTAGTATTTTTATCATTTGAAAGACGATATTTTTCATGTTATGCACAATATTTACAGGCTACGTAATAAAATGAGCGTAGGTAATATGACTTAATCATTCGAGACATATAAATGAGTATTATTGCTCAGCCCAGCAATTCCATGGTTAAGGGAAATTGATAAGGGAGTTGTCAACATATCTAAAAACTCGATAACGAAAATCCTTAAATCCTTTGTTTAAATTAGGGTTTGATTTTTTATGGATCAAATACTGGATTTTTTAGAGCTACAGACCTTATATTAATTTACATTTCAAGTCATTTTGTCACCAATGATTAAGTACTGTCAAAAGATATGATATATCCCAGAAAATTGTTTAAACAAATCTTTTTCAGATTAAGCAATAGATGATTTTTACACCTTATAACTATACACTATGATTCTACTTTTAAATGCATCTCAATTCTTTGATTACATAAAAAAGAAAACAATTTTTAAAATCGGAAACCTTATGTATAAATCAAATTATGTTTGTATAAAATTTATCCTTTTATATAAGGCTTATATTATTAGTTTCAGACATAATACACTACATGCATGCAATAGTTTTTTTTATATAAATCAGTCAAATGATCAGACTTGTATTATTACTTTCCTACATAGTGTGTGAAATCATTGCTTGAATGTTAGCCGACACTAGCTATCACTCCTTGCACAATCCGTCTCTCTCTCTCCCCCCCCCCCCCCTCTCTCTCTCTCTCTCTCTCTCTCTCTCTCTCTCTCTCTCTCTCTCTCTCTCTCTCTCTCTCTCTCTCTCTCTCTCTTTATATATATCTATCTATCTATATATATATATATATATATATATATATATATATATATATATATATATATATATATATATATATATATATGTATATATATACACACACACACCACACACACACACACACATATATATATATATATATATATATATATATATATATATATATATATATATATATATATATATATATATATATATATATATGGCAATGTTTCACCTCTCTCACGCAGTATCGCTCTCATATTAGGGTACTTCCTTTAGCATTTGTTTTCCACTGGGAGGGTATATTTTAAAATCCAGTCGTCAAT
>NC_090728.1:11694368-11696868 GCF_036898095.1 Palaemon carinicauda
ATATATATATATTTACATACACACATATATATATATATATTTACATACACACATATATATATATATATATTTACATATATATATATACATATATATATATATATATATATATATATATATATATATATATATATATATATATATATATATATATATATATATATATATATATATATTTTGGGGAAGATATGATGGAGCTGGAAGAGAAGGGGTGGGAGTGATATTGATACCAAGAGCAGAAAAGGTATAACTGAGTAGAGTTGTAAATAGTAGATTGTTTAAATCAAAGCAATGTAAAATGAGTATTATAGTTTACCAATGCCCCAACAAATGTTTCCCCTAAAGAAAGCAAAGGCGAACACTATGAAGATCTGCAGAGTTTATTAGATAAGATCCCTGAGAGATATGAAAATTTCGATTGGCGAATAAAATGCTATAGTTGGAAGAAAAAATAAAGGGATAGCGTATATGATAGGTGCGGGATTCTTAAGGAAGTTTCAAATGAAAATGGGGCACATTTCATTAGCTTCTGATCAGCATATATTTTTGTCATTGGGGGTACTCTTTTTCATCACAAGAGCATCCACAAGTATATATGGACTTCACCATGGGGCAATTCCTAAAATCATTTAGATCACATTGCCATTAATAAAGAGAGAAGGTGAACTCTGAGAAATGTAAGAAACTATAAGGGTACAGATATTGGTAGTGATCACCAGCTCTTATTTCTACGCTGAAATTAAAACTGAAAGCACCCAACAGAAAAAAAATAGATAGAATACCTAGATTTGATACAAGTAAGGTTTTAGAAAAAGAGCATTTGGAATTGAATGTAGAAATCGATTGGCAATCTTAAAAACTTCAAGAGGAGAAGAACAGACAATTAATGAAGAATGGTTTGATATTAAGAACATTTAATAGACATTTATTTGGTAGTGAAGTCTTGGGACAAGCAGTTACAAGGAGTAAGCCATGGATATCATATGATAATTTAGATAATATTGAAAGGAGAAAAAGACTGAAGTTGATTGTTAAAGTTTCCGAGAAAGTAATAAAAAGAATATTTAGATAGTAAGGCAGATGAGGCTGACCATACTAGTAATTTAGGAACTGGCTATAATATAAGAATTGTTCTTAGAATTGTTATTGAAATCTCTATGAGGGAAAAGAAAAAGCATATACCCATCAAAAAGAGAGATGGCTTTGTTATAGCAACAGAAGATGAATAAAGACAATGTTGGATGGAGCACTTTAGTGATGTTATGAATAGGAGATATGAAGGGAATAATTTGATTGATATACCTGAAGCTGATGAACACCTTGATGTGCCCATGAATAAATTCATTGTACTTGAAGTCAAAGATATCCTAAAAAAGGTTAGAGATGGGAAGCCACGGATTACGATGGAATAACTGTCAAGATGATACTGGCCAAAAAATAAGTCTCTCCTAAACTACTTACAAGATAATTTTGTAGAATGTGGCATGAAGAGGCAAAACTAACTGATAGCAATAATTAATGAGACATAACACTTACGTTAGTTGTTATGAAAATATATAGTATGCTTATTCTAAAGCAGTGGTTCCCAACCTGTGGTACGTGTACCACTAGTGGTACGCGAGGGCCTTCCAGGTGGTACGCGAACACTTTCGGGGTCATGAACGATTTTTAGTTATATTTTACTTCACAAAGATGTGTACTGCCTAACACAAGATAATCTGGCAACGATTTGCAACTGTTGCCACACGCCACCCACTGGTCCCAGCGGCCCACCATTAAATTAGGTCCTCCACTAACTCTCGTAGTTGGCTACGATCGCCAGCTACTTCAACTAAAACTCGGTCAACTCGTTTTTAACCGAATTTAAATCTCAAGGTTGGCCTACCTGTCAGACATTTTTGGAGCCCTCAACCACTCAAACCTGTCGTTCCAAGGGCCCGACTGCACTGTCAAAGAGTTCATCTCGAAGCTGGGAGCGTTTGTCAGGAAGCTGGATCTGTGGATGAAGAACGTGGAGAGCAAACGCTACGGAATGTTCGAACTCCTGACTACCCTTAAGAAGGAGCCCACTGATGAATTTGCCCAAGATATCGTCCATCACCTCTCACTGCTCAAGACTAAATTGAAGCATTACTTCCCGGACGTGACATGTTGTGCCTACGTCGCCAATTCGTTCTCCGTTGATCCCGCCGATCTGCCTGTTGGGACCGGGGAACAAGAAGAACTCATAGATATCCAGGCTGACGAGACAGCAAAGACCAAGCACAAAGAATGCTCTCCTTAAAACTTCTGGGTGAGCATGGCCTCTTCGTACCCGACGCTAGCCCATCACGCTGTTCCCCAGCTACTGATTTTCCCCTCGACGTGGGAGTGCGAGCAGGGGTTCTCAGCCTTCATGGCCATCCAGTCGAAGAGCCGGAACCGTCTTGCTGCGCCCGGGCATGATTTCCGATGTGCTGTGAGCAAAGTCATGCCCCTCATTGACCAGCTGGTGGAGAAG
>NC_090728.1:11701868-11716868 GCF_036898095.1 Palaemon carinicauda
ACACATATATATATATATATATGTTTATATATATATATATATATGTATATACATATATATATGTATATATATACACACACACACATATATATATATATATATATATATATATATATATATATATATATTATATATATGTATATATATATATACATATATATATATATATATATATATATATATATATGTATATATATATATATATATATATATATATATATATATATATATATATATATATATATATATATTTATAAATACATACGCACATACATACACAGCGCCATATCCAAGATTTACCATCTAGATTTATCATCTAGGAATTCATTACTATTACTAGTTTAACTGCATGATGATATCTTTGGGCCAAATTTTTTTTTCTCTGATTTATCTAGTATTTATATTATATCCCGTAACATTTCTGCGGGATATAATAAAAAATGTAGTCGAATTAAACGTCGTCTGACGCCAGACTCAGTTTAGGGAATATACTGTAGTTTGGAAACCATTTAGCGATATATTGTTTTGTATCAGAAACAGCAATACCATGTAAAGAGAAAAGTTTTTTCTTCAGTAGTTAGACTTCCCTTGAGTTTTCTTTAATTGGGCAGAAGGATTGCTTTGATGGCAGTTGGCCAGCGCCAAATGGTCTTCCAATGTTTAGACTGTTCGAGAATAAATGTTTTTGTCGGTTTGCTGTTAGCATAAATATATTTTTTAATTGTTCATTTGATAGCAAGGAGACCTTTTTACTGTCTTATCTCACATACATATGTCCACGAACAAACATAAAAAGATTTATGTATATATGATAGATTTTGTACATTGACTTCCCAAGACCTTGCCTTTTTGTCTTTTATGGGATACACAGAAGGATAAGGTCTATTTTTTTTTCAACTACCAGTTCGTTGAAACACGTTAAGTTTTTTATTCATAATTCATATATTTATTTCTAATTGCCTATTTTGGTAAAATTTATTAATTTAGGATGAGTATTTTATAAAACTTATCCACATTCCTTCTTTCCATGTTTCTTTTTTTTTTCTGGGTAATGAATGGTCAGTTAATGTAACGACAACAACAACAATCTACATAATAATAATAATAATAATAATAATAATAATAATAATAATAATAATAATAATAATAATAATAATAATTCCTTATTTCCTTTTATCTACGACTTATTCAGAATGTTGTCCTAATACGTAATATTGTCTTACTTTTTTTTTTTACATATAAAAACATGGTATTGACCCTTATAGAGTCTCCACAATACCCAGAAATACCATTTTGAACTCTATTGACGTTTGAGCCCCAATGGAGTGGATTAATCTATGGAATATTTATATAGAACTGAAATTTCTTTATTAATGTAGTGTCTGCTCTCAATTGATATTGTTCCAGAAAAAATCGAGGCCCTAGATTAATTTGCTTTTAAGAAAAGAAGCAGATAGGAACAGTTACTTGGCACAGATACTTACGGTAATTGGAGTGCTAAAAAGAAATGGATTGAAAGAGAATTAAAGACTGTAACGTGGAAAGTCATCTTCTCTCTTAATGACCGCTAACGGCTTTCCTTTCAGCAGCCACCTAATGCGCCTTTCTGAGGACCTATATCTTAATCTGCTAGAAATCTTATAACTCAAAGATTACTGGTTTGTTAGTCTCTCTCTCTCTCTCTCTCTCTCTCTCTCTCTCTCTCTCTCTCTCTCTCTCTCTCTCTCTCTCTCTCTCTCTCTCTCTCTCTCTCTCTCTCTCTTTTATTTGTAACACATAATTATTGCTTTCCAAAAGTAAAACTGCCAAAAAGAATGGCAGAAATCAATAAAGCAGTCTTTGCATACTTGGGGAGGACCTTCCCACACCATGCAAGGGAAAACCCCGAAACTACCCCAGGAAATAAATAGAAATTGAGGATGACATTGGGGAAGAACAAAAAGAAATCCTCAAGGAAATCCAATCAGCAACAGCAATCCCCAATGTTGAACAAACAAAGGAGAGTTATAATAGAAAAGCTAAAGAGAAAGAAAGGAAGAGAGGAGTATC
The DNA here is from genome assembly GCF_036898095.1 of Palaemon carinicauda. Lineage (NCBI taxonomy): Eukaryota > Metazoa > Arthropoda > Malacostraca > Decapoda > Palaemonidae > Palaemon > Palaemon carinicauda. The sequence continues at coordinate 11,703,918 of NC_090728.1, forward strand.
CCCTGAGGAACTGAACAAACGGCTTTATATCTCCAAAGAACAACACCTATGCCCAAAATAGTCCAAAGACAGGAAAAAAGCAATCACTCTTCTGGACAGTAACCAAGGAAAGGTTACATGGAAGAATAAAAACTTCTCGAGAAGAGACATAGTAAACCTGTTGAAGGAAAACATAGATAATAATATCGCAAAAGTGATAAGAATAAAGAGAGTTGAAGTCGGGGAATATAATCAAATAAAAAAAGGAATCACCTGTTAAACCGAAAACAAAAGGAATTACAACACAAGGCAAAAGTAGACACAATGGCATATAATCACCAATTAATAGAAGAAATAACAGTTATTCAACTAAATGTCCAAGCATGGTCATCAACGAAAAATGCCCCCACAAACACACCCAGATATAAGACTATTAATCTCTAGAAAAACTCTAAACGAGGAGCAAATGAAAATACATACATATAGTGTGTACACAAATAAATCATGTGGTGGAGTGAGGACTTGCTGAAGAAGTGCTCTGCTGAAATTTAACAACAATAGTGGCAAGTTAAAAGTGAAAATCATTAAGTTAATAATTTCCAACATCTTTAAGTTATATAAATTGGAATCAAAGTCATTGAAATACTAAATAGTGCAAAATTACAAATTAATAGTTGATTACAACTGGGACACAGATAAGAGTTACCAATTATGGTTTTCCTGACTCATTTGGACTTAAACATGGTGTAAACTACAAAAATGTTAGAAGCCACTTAGAAAATTAGAAAGAAACCTCTTGAAAAGACTGAAACAGGAAAATCAGTTGAAGAAGAAACAAATGAATTTATACAGATAATGAAGATTACATCAGTATATGATAGTGACAATATGGAGGAAGGTGCTTGTGGAAGAAATGATGAATCAGCGAATGGATCGTTGGACACCGTGGAATCCAATGACACTGAATTATGTGAGCACTGCAAGACTGTCGCTGCCAGTGATGCAATTTGTTGTGATAGAGGTAAAAAATGGTATCATTTTGAAAACACATGTTCTGGATTAATAGAAAATTTATCACAAGCCCACAAAAGGCTATTGTGTAATGAACATATTTATCACAAGTGTAGGAAATGCACTGATAAGATCAATGAGGATCCAGCAAACATACAAAGAAAATTATTGGATGAAGATGTCGTAATGTCCCATCATTTGGTCCAGGTCTTGATGAATAAGATAGAAGGAATGAAGGATAGCATGACGGAAATGAGAAATAAAGTGCAAGAAACAAGAGATGAGATGCAAGAATTAAGAAATGAAATAAAAGAATTAAAAAATGAAAGGAAAAGGAATGAAGATGACATAGATAGGAAGCATATAACTGGTACATATGCTGAAAAGCTGAAATCAAAGAAAACATTGATTGTAAAATCAACTGATGAGGTTTCAGCAGTTAATAATAAGAAAACAATTATGACCAATTTGAAAGCCCAAGTTGAAAGCACTGGTGAAACAAAAGATGGCCACCTGATCATAAAATTTGTTGATAAACAGAACCTGGAGCAGGCAAAATCAAAACTGGAACAAGGTAATGTAAACAAGATCACTGTTACTGAAAAAGGAAAACTTAAACCGAAGATAAAACTTACTAATGTACCAGATGATGATGATATCATTCAAAGTCTGAAGAACCTGTGGCTAAAAAGACACATAGTAGAAAATGATGATCTGACTATCATAATGCAAGAGAATTTAAGAATGGATAAACATAAACACTATATTATAAAACATACACCTAAAATACGTAAAGCTATTCATGAAAATGGAGATAAACTTAGTACCACATATCAAATATGTAATGTTTACGACCATTAAATGCCCTATCAGTGTTACAAATGCCAGGAATTTGGGCATAGTGCAGCAAATTGCAAGAATAAACAGTCGTGCCCAAAGTGCGCGGGAGAACATAAAGTTGGTCATTGTAGTGTTGTTGAAGTTAAATGCATAAATTATGTGAGAAAGAACTATGATGACACAAAACATAAATCCTATTATAGACTAAACTGCGAAGTTTATAAACATGAAATAACAAGATCTAAAAACAATACTGACCATGGCTTCGATGAAGAAAATATGTAATCTAATAAATATACAATCCATTGGCAATAAAACTCATATCATTAAGGAAGTCGTAAGTGATCAAGATGTGGATATTTGCTTATTAACTGAAACTTGGTTGAGTGGTAATGTGAGTGACAGATCGAAAATAAATGAAATGACACCTAAATCTTATAGCTTTTATCATGAACCAAGAGAAGACGAAAGAGGTGGAATCTTAATTAAGAAATCATATAAAGTTACAGTAAGAAATCATATCATAGTTAATTTATTTGAATATATGAATATTGAAATTTTATCTCGAAATGTAAATTTACAAATAGTTTTACTCTATAGACCACCGAGCAAAAGCAAAAGAATGTTTCTAGATGAATTTAATAACTTACTAGATACATTGAACGACAATCGAAATATAGTTACATGTGGTGATTTCAACCTACATCTTAATAACAGAGTAGACCCATATGTCAATGAAGTTAGAGAATTGATTGACAACCACGACCTTGAAAACAGTATCTGAACCAACAACTCAGTCTAATCATATACTAGATCTAGTTATAGTAAATAAAAACAACACCATCATACTAAATATAGAGATTGAACTTGACTGCTCTACATCCCCAATGCATAAGTTAATGTCTTTTGAAATAGATGTTAGAAAAAATAATGCAATAGAAAAGGAAATCACATACATTATTAAGACTAACTTTGATTCAAAGAGTTCATTGAACAAAGCCTAGAGGATATAAAAGGTATAACACCAGTCTGTAACTGTGAAGAGAAGCACACCCTCGTAGAGAGACAATCCTGTATAAACTGCATTACTGATAGAAGTAAAACTATACTTGCAACTAATTATAATAATAGGTGCCCGGAAATAACAAAAATAATCAAAATTAAAGAAAAGTTGAACTGGTTTGATAATGAATTACATGAAGAGAAAAAAAGAAAAAGAAAAATGGAGGATAAATGGAAAGGAAATAAAAATAATGAAAACTGGCAACATTAAAAAGCAGCTAGAAATCGCTACAATTACCTTATCTTAGTTAAAAAAAAAAGATTATAAAAAGTGTGCAATGAAAATGACCCACAGAAAAATGCATAAGAACCTAAAGAAACTATTAGGTCTAAAGATAGAAATAGTATTGCCTGACATAACTAATGATCCTAAATGCCTAGCAAATGATTTTATTGATTATTTTGATGAGGAAATAAATAAAATCTGCTCCAGTTTTCACAACATTGGCACAACAGAACGAAGGAATACATCAGCAACAGGTGGAAGTAAGCTAAGGGTATTCAACGAGTTAAGTCAGAGTGATTATATAAGAATAATAAAGAAAGTGAAAAAAAAAATACTGCGGAAATGACCCATTTCCAATTAACGAAGTAAAAGATGCAGAAAATTTCACCAGACTACAAGAGACCTACCGAAACATGGTAAATATGAGTCTAACACAGGCAGTTTTTCCTGATTGTGAAAAAGTTGCATGTATCAAACCTGTGTATAAAGGAAAAGGTGATACAGACAATTTAAGTTCATATAGGCCAATATCAAATCTGTCATATTTTTTTCGAAAATCATTGAAACTGCTGTACACGAACAAACCTGGAAACATCTGAAAAAAATCTAATGCCATACCTGATGATCAATCTGCATACAGAGAAAACTACTCCACAGAAACAACAGTGTTGGCGATTAAAAATGACATAACAGAAATTATAACAAATGGCAAGTGCTGCATTCTTGTGATGCTTGATCTAAGTGCAGCATTTGATACCGTAGAACATACATATCTGATGGAAGACCTTAAAGCTGTGGGCATCGTAGAACGAGCATATGACTGGTTTGTGAGTTATCTTGAAAACAGCAAAGTTAAAGTAGTAATATCAAATGTTGAATCTGAGACAAGAAAACTAACCAAAGAGGTGCCTCAAGGCAGTGTACTAGGTCCTCTCCTGTTTGAAATTTACACAATTGAACTGGGAAATATACTTGAAACTCACAGAGTTAAGTTTGAAATATACTCTGATGATACACAATTCTATATCTCAATAGAATCAGTTGATGAAGCTAAAAGAAAGATACATGAAATAATGAATGACATTAAGGATTGGATGTTAACAAAAACGCTCAAGCTCAATGAAGATAAAAGTGAAAGTATTATTTTTGAAAAGGATAAAGATATAAAAAGATTCAAATGCTTCCAAAGAATTGAAATAGGTCAATCGATCATTGACCTATAAAAATATGTCAGAAATCTTGGAGTAATCATGGATGATAGACTGACAATGAATGAACATATAAATAATATGGTAAGAAATTGTAACTCTCATATTAGAAACATAACATTTATTAGTAAATACTTAGATGAAAAATCTATTGCCATACTCATTAATCACCACATATTTTCAAGAATTGATTACTGCAACTCACTGTTCTATGGCTTACCAAATTATCAGCAGAAGAAAATTCAGAGAGTAGAAAACAGAGCCGCTAGATTAATAAAAGGACTACACAATAGGGAAAGAGTTACCCCTGCACTAATTAAATTACACTGGCTGCCGGTAAAGGCGAGAATTGAATACAAGCTACTCTTACTAACGTTTAAGATACTGAACCAAAATGAACCAAAATATCTAAAAGAATGCTTGAACAAACTAGAAATAGAAACAAATGTTAACAAAAGACACATGAGTGACAAACATAGGCTATCTGAACCAAGGACAAATAGTAAATTTGGTGGAAGGGCTTTTAGCTACTGTGCGCCTAGACTTTATAATAAACTGCCAACTGAAATGAAGGACCTAAAGGGAGCAATTGAATTTGAGAAGAAATTAAAGACATTACTTTTCACATGATCATATGATTTGGAAGATGCTACAACCAAAGAATTGTATAAGTTATAATGAAAATGTTTCGTTAGATGATTGATATGGACCCGCCCGAGAAGTAGTTCACTCGACTTCAGTGGAGGAATGGATTTAAACCCAAAACAAGTAAACAATTAAACAAAGAACACACAACACGAAAGAAATAAAGGTGTTATCATAGCAATCAATACCTCTATTAAACACAAGCTAATAGATACCTACAACTTAGATATGCTAACAGTACAAATATAAGCCAAGAAAGGTCCATTAAACATTAGCACTACTGTATATATCAACCACCTAGAAATCCATTCCTCCTTCCAAACACAGATATACCCCTGCTCATACACAGCAATATTTCCACATACATAATAGGAGACTTAATTGCAAGACACCCCTTCATAGAACGCCAGACACAACCGCAACAGGAAATTATTGAATCAACTCATAATCAATAACTTCCTAACACACATAGGCCCAATGTTCAACACAATGACAAACAAACTAGATAAACAATACGCCAGCAGACCTGACATAATACTTAAAACTACACAGCACACCTAAATTAAAAAATATCACCAGAGCCAATTACAACATCTGATCATATTCCAATCATAGTAAAACTCCCAATCAAACCAATAGTCCAAGAACTAAACAAGCAGGCTAAACATTAAAAAAGGTAACTAGGATCTCTTTAAAGATACATTAACTAGGAAAATAGCCATATATGAACAAGAAATATTTCTAAACAACAATGAAACTACATTAGAAAACACAATAAAACTAGCAACAAATAAATGGATGCCTAACATATCAGAAACAATAGAAACAGTCTCTCCAGTAAAGAGAATATCATACCAGAAACATGCCTCAAATAGCGACTACTTGAAACTACTAACCCAACATTTAAACTACCTACAATCAAACACACATAGGTGGGTAAGGGGTAACATACAAACTAATTAGACATTAAAAATAAAATAATCGAAGAACCGAACAGATTAAACAGAGAAAACTAGAATAACACGATTACCAAACGAGGACAAACATAAAAAGACCCAGAAAAAATCGGGGAAAAACTACAAAGTTTACTGGGAAAACCCAAAATATATATACCATACTTAATAAACAGCAATGATGATAAAGTAGAACATACCAAAGAAGAAAATAAATTACTAATCGAAACATGGGCAAGTACATTCGAAATTACAGAGGAAGAAAACGCAAATTTCGACAGAGACACAGAAATAGAAGTCCTCAACTTCCTACAAAGGAATAAGGAACGAACAATCCCCTATCAAAATCTTGATCTGCAAAAACTTGATAAGAAAAACTACTTAATAGGAGACATAAAAATCCACGAGATAATGAAAGCAGTGAAAGCATTTAAATACAAAGGACCAGGTAAAAGCGGCATAAGCACTCTAATGCTATCAAAACTCCCAATGGTGCCATGGAGAAGACTTCAATAAATATTAAACCTTACTCTCTCAATGGGATATTACCCAAAACCAAATAAAGCAGGAGTACTCATTCTTCACCCCAAACCAGGGTAAAACCCAAAACTGCCACCAAACAGAAGGTCAATCACCTTGCTGGAAGTGCTGGTAAAAGTCTTTGAAAACATCATAAACACAAGACTAAGGAGATTCCTAGAAAATTACATCAAATTCTACAAACACCAACACGGTTTCGGAACAGGGAAAAGCACTAAAACTGCCCTCATGGCAATTTAGGAAACACTAGCCATGAACCAACTAAATGAAAAACACCAATGCAATGTCATCTGCAGAGATATCGCATAGGCATGCGACAAAGTATGGCCTCACATATAAAATAATCCAATTAACAGTACCAATAATATTGGAAAAATCCTCTCAAACTACATAAAAGACAGAACTGTCAGGAAACGTAGCAGATATAGGAAACTGCGAGAAACAAAAGATATAAAAAGTGGGGTACCACAAGGGGGCATACTATCCCTAACACTTTTTATAATATACACTGCTGATATGCCAAAACCCCGAATAAGCCATAAATTATGCCTATGCAGATGTCATAATACAAGTAATAATGCATCCCACAAAATCCAAAAGATTTTTGAAAATAAAAACAGAAAGAGAGATAAAAAGAATAAATGACTAATAAAACAAGTGGAAAATAAAAACCAATAGTAACAAATTTCAACTCTTATCAATAAAAAAAATAAACCAGCACCATTAACCGTAAACAAAATAAACATTCCATTTAACAACGAGGTTAAAATCCTTTGTCTCTTTCAAAAGAACTGGCATAAGCTACTAGCCCAGCGGCATAGTAAGAAATATGAAACCAATTGTTCAAATTGTTCTAAAAGCACCAAAATTGGCACACATGTGGATTAATACATTCTGAACAATTTTGGATATGGAGGCATTCAAGATTCTCCCCGTAGCACATTTGGCGGCCATTTTTCAAAATGGCCGCTATTTACCGTTAGCGTCATTGAATATGTACCATAATTTGTCTTTTTGTGGATGCTAAAGGTGATAAGTGTGCTAGAGGTGATAAGTATTGTACAATTACACATACTTCTGTGCTTACCAAATAATTTGGCTACCATTTCACAAGAAAATGAATTTTACTTTGCAGCGGCAGCGTTGGTGGCAGTGACGGCGGCTGCAGTAATAGTATAGTGTTGATAGTCATGGTGCTTGTAGTAGTAACTTGTGGTAACATGGTGGTGTTTTGTGTCTTTGCAGGTGAGGCAGCAGCAGCACCACCTGACATCAGAGACGCGTTGTTCCAGACTGCAGCCATGGCAAAGAAGTTCCAACTGGTCGATACTTTTGAGCAACGTACTCCCACAACACCTCCTGAGACAAACTGGAAGCTGTGTCTTGTATGTCAAGAGGAGACAACAGAGTCACTTGTCTGCCCAGTACTGTCTAAACGCCGAGACCCTGGGAGTGGATACACGACAATGGCTGCAAACTTGGTCAAATTTGATGAACTCGGAGAACTGCCAAGAACTGTTCAGTTACAGAGACTAGATGAAGGACAAGGTGTTGAGGCGACAATGGTTGCCCACCAGGCCAAGTGGCATAAAACATGTATGCTCAAATACAATAACACAATGCTACGAAGAGCAGAGAAGAGACACATCGCAAGCAGCTCAGCATTTGATAGTACTGACAATGTCCAGGCCAAGCGCGCCAGAACACACTCTTCAGAAGCCACTACCAGCGGCACCTCCTGCTTTTTCTGTGGAAAGTCTGGCACAGAGACCCTACATGAAGTAACAACCTTCCAGGTGGACACACTGCACTGAGGCGCTGGATGGTTGCCGGACCGGAGGTTGCTAGAGTGATTGTGGAATTTGACGACTTCAATCTGCATCCACACGATCAAGAGGAGACACGTCACCACGAAGAGACACCAAGTGTGCAGAACACTTTTGCCAGAGATGTGCGCTCACTCGTGGCCGTCATTGAAGAGCTGGGCAACCCTTTCGAGGAGGACAGTCAGGACTTGCTGGTGCTCGACACAAAGGAGATCGCAGACCCTGCAGTCATAGAAACAGTCCGTAACGCCAAGCAGATTGGCCAAGACCAGTTTGAAGCATTCTCAAAGGAATGCATCGTGGACAGAACCAAGTCCATTGAGGTGGCAATCCACCGGAACAAGCTACCACTGTTTGCGACCAAGAGAGGACCCAATATACCCAAAGGAAAAGAACAGGTCAAATCTCTGAAGAATGATGTTGCGCTCTTCGCACGATTATATATCGGCTGCCAGACCCGTGATGGGAATCTAGAAGAGTTCTTCAGGCATGAAAATCAGCAATGCCCTCCAGCTTTATCTGACGGAGGGAGACTGTACCTAGGGAGCAAGAGTGACTTGCTGGTGTGCCTTGAAGGCCATGCTGAGCCTCAGTTTGAAGCTCCTACTGTCACTGCTGTTGTCCTCGATGGAGCAGTAATCGTACAGATGTTGAAGCCGGGTACTGCCAACACGTTCGAGGAATATGCACAGCAAGTGTTCATCCCATACGTTGTACAACGTTTCCAACATGTATCACGTCTTGACCTTGTGTGGGACAGCTACAGAGCAGATTCCCTGAAGGCATCAACCAGAGAACAGCGTGGAAAGGGAGTACGTCGGCGTGTTGTCGACTCAGCAGTCATACCAGGAAATTGGCAAAGTTTCCTGCGAGTTGATAGCAACAAAGTGGAGCTCTTCAGCTACCTCTCCACCATGCTTGCAGAGTCCTTTCAAGAAGAAGGCAAGGAACTGGTCGTCACTGATGGGGAGCAGGTGATCTGTGTTCCACAGCAAGAGGATGTCAACTCACTCGCACCATGCAACCAAGAAGAGGCAGACACCCGCATGATGCTACATGTAGCACATGCTGCACAACATGGTCACCACCAGATACAGGTTCGAACAGTAGACAGTGACGTCGTGGTCCTAGCAGTGATGGTAGTCCAGAAACTACCAGCTGGAGACGAACTCTGGGTAGCCTTTGGGACAGGCAAGAACTACCGCTACATTGCAGCCCATGAAATAGCTTCCTCCCTTGGTCCAGAGAAGGCATGTGCTCTTCCAATGTTTCATGCCATCACAGGGTGTGATACTGTGTCAGCCTTCGTCGGACATGGGAAGAAATCTGCCTGGGCAACATGGAACACGCTGCCAGAACTCACTGATGCCCTGCTGAGTCTGGCAAATGCACCCACAAGCATCCAAGAGGATACAATGCATGTCATCGAGAGGTTTGTCATACTCCTGTATGACCGCACAAGCAAATGCAAGGACGTCAACAAGGCGAGAAAGCAGCTCTTTGCAAAGACGAACTCTGTTCAGAACATCCCGCCAACCTACGCTGCTCTGGAGCAGCATGTGAAGAGATCTGCCCTTCAGGGTGGTCATGTCTGGGGCCAGGCATTGGTACCAACGCCCATGCTCCCTCCACCAACAGACTGGGGCTGGCATCGGAGTGATGATGGGCTCTACACACCACTCTGGACCACACTCCCTGAGGCATCCAAGGCCTGCTATGAGCTGGTGTCTTGCGGATGCAAGAAAGGCTGCAAAAACCGCTGCAAGTGCAAGAACGCTTCACTGCAATGCACTGGTCTATGTTTCTGTGAAGGCGAATGCCAGTAGATTGGGACAGAAAACTTGCTAACCAACATTATGATCTGTAGACATTCATAATTCTGGTGACCAGATTTGAAAAGTTCGGAATCATAATTAACATAGTGTGGCAAAATCTATGTTATTGTATTACATGTATGTACTGCAGGATTACACAAGTACTGTGCCTAGAGACTGGGCTTTTGGTCGACTATATAACTACAATCTGACCATACTGTAAACTTCCCGTACTCTGTGTATTATTTTGACTAGCAATTTTGCCAGCAATTTGAAATAAAAAAGCAACTTGAGCAATTAAAGTGTGTTCCTGAAATCAGGTACTGGTTATTAGAGGTATTATGTCATTGAGTATTGAAATCTTCATCAAATGTCCACTTTTTCCACAAAATGGCGGCCAGTTTGGGGGCCATTTTTGAGAAGATTCATCTAAATATCTGTTAAACATTTATTGATGTTAATTCTGATGTAAAAAAAGGGAATTTTGGCCCATCTAGCACCAAACTAACGACACATAATGAAGTCTATGTAATGACGCTAATGTTAAATGGCGGCCATTTTGAACAATGGCCGCCATATCTTCCTAAGGGCTAATCTTGAATGCCTCCATATCCAAAAATGTTTAGAATATATTAATCTACATGTGTGCCAATTTTGGTGCTTTTAGACCAATTTGAACAATTGGTCTGCTATGCCGCTGTACTATACCATATAAAACCAAAACTCCAACTGGCAAAGCACAGAAAAGGAGTATTAGGACGTTTCAAACTATTAGATAAAAAACATAAGAATAAACCTCTAATAAAGCCTAATATGACCTCTATTCGAATATCCAAAATCACCAGCATGGACAATGGCCTAAATGAAGTTGAGAACCCTACAAAAATTCCAAAATGGAAACATAAGAAACATACATGGCCTAAATGTCACTAACAATAACAATAATAATAAAGTGAATGAAAACAATGAAACACTCGACAACATTCATAATCTCAAACCAGTAAACGTCAGATACCACAGAAGAGCCACACAAGTCTTGGAAAGATTAAAAAACATTCACCCAAAACTTGCAACAATAAGTGGTGAAATAACAGACACACAAAAGGAACATTTCTGGTGTAAAAGGATAGCTCCTTACATAGCTCAGGATGAACCAAATCCGGAGTATTAAAATAAACCAATAAAACTAAAGACGATACATATAAACAGATAAACAAAACCCCGAAAAGGAATATACATGACTACACAAGTCCATGGGAGGCTTTCAAGAGAACTCACCTCCTGGAAGTCCACAAGTTATGATGTCAAAGAAAAAAGACAAACAACAAAGAGCTATGGATCTGCCCCAATCTTTTCCCCTCCAACTGTACTTCATTTTAACACTATTCTCTCCAATCTTTACTATCGTAACTCCCCCCCTCCCATCCCCCAGCTATCTTAACCCCCTATACTGTAGGTGTAGGGATATGTACCACAATAATTCGTAGATTCAATCGGAACACAGTGAAAATATATCCGACTAGAGAGAGAGAGAGAGAGAGAGAGAGAGAGAGAGAGAGAGAGAGAGAGAGAGAGAGAGAGAGAGAGAGAGAGAGAGAGGCGATCATTAACTAGGAAAAACTGCATTTTATGCAAAAATTATATACTCCTGAGAAGAAGTTATTATTGCCAAGGAAGATATTGGAAGAGTGGGAATTGTATTTTTGCATTGGAACACCAGGAAGGACTTTCTAATGATTTTTTTTTCTTTATTAATTCTTTATTATTTTGTACTTTAAACGTTAGGTAACGTTTCATTCTAGTGTATATTCGAGCAATTGCTGTTCTCACCTTCTTTTTTTATATAATCTTCCTTCTTCAATACTATGAAAATACCCATTGACATTTGATTTATTAACCGACCTCCAATTACACCAATAGCTATAAGGAACATCTGTTCACGCAGGAAAAAAAAAATATTTCTAAGTTTTACAAAGCTATTCTCCAAATTTCAAACTGTTCTCAGCATATTTAAAAAAGCTGATGGCTAATATGAAGGTTATAAAAATCTGGAACATCATGTTATGAATCTAGAAACAAAATATGTACAAATCGAAGTGAATAGATTTTAAATAGAGGCATAGCATTGTTTGCTTTTGTTTTTCCTATTCAAACTGTACTGCAATTTATAACCTAGGCTTATAATAATAACAATCCCTGAATTCAATAAGAAAGGAGGAGTTGATAAAAGTTGTTATTTAATCCCTTGTCCATATGATTGAAATTTTCTTCAATATAGTTTTTTGAAGCATTTTACATCATGTATTATACCTGCGACATTAGTGTTTTATAAAAATTAGAATAAAAACAGAAATAAAGGTTAATAAAAGGATGATTTTTTTTTATACCTATGTGTTAGTAGTAATTTTTGACAGTATTATTAACCCCAATATATCTATTATATCTGCAATATCGCAGTACTACAGGGCTTAATGAAGAGAAAATTTTTCGAGAACATGGAAAACTTTACATTGCTTGAAATAAACTTGAATTTTACTTCATTTAAACCTCTAATCACTTTCGTTTTGATAAAAAAAAATATTGCATATTTCGACTCTTGAAATTACTTGAATTCCTTTCACTAATATATGTAGGTTTTATTGGCATGGCAGAGGGTAATTTATTTTTTGTAAAAGTCAATCATCCCACCCTCCGTAATCTCCATTCGTTCTTCCAGTTTGCTAACTATTTTTCCCTTTTTACAACTTTAGGGATAACATGGTTTTGTTTAGTGAATATTGGCAGGAATTCCTGAGATGATAGATTTGAAGAGACAAAATGAGTATGAATTAAACTAAAATGATGTTC
>NC_090728.1:11721868-11724368 GCF_036898095.1 Palaemon carinicauda
AGAAAGATTTGCACTTTGACAAATTTATTTTCATACCATTACATCGCAGTGCTTCTATAACTTTACGAATATTATTATTATCTTCTTCCGATATTTTTTCTGTAATTATGATATCTTCTAAATAAACAAGAACATTATGGCCAATTAGGGAAGACAAAACCCACATCATTTCTCTAGAAAAAGGACTTGGAGCATTTTTAACACCAAAATGAAGAAAATTAAACTGAAACAATTGATCGTTACCTATAAATGCCGTTTTACATTTACTGTCTCCCTGTACGGATATTTGATAGTATCCAAACTTTAAATCAATAGTTGTAAAATATGTACTATCCCATACCATCACAAGTAATTTTTCGATCGTTGGCAATGAAAATGCATTATCCCTAGTGACTGCATTCAACTTCCTATAATCAACAGACAATCTTACAAATCCATCCTTTTTCATAATAGCTGCAATTGGAGAAGGCCAGGGGGATTCGATTTCCTCGATTAACCCTTGTTTCTTGAATTTCTAATTTCCCTTTCTATCTCTCCCTGGAAATGAATGAGTACCTTATAAGGCCTTGACCTCATCTGCACCACCTGTCCAGTTTCAATGCTGAAGGGAAATCCATCAATCCTCCCGGGTGGCTCAGTTCCAATTGCAATTACATCGGAATAATTATTAACAATGTCACTAACTACAGGATGGTATTCTGGTGGACATAGTGTTCGCTCTTGCATAATCAGGTTTTGAGTCCGTTCATCAGTGCGGGCTGGAGTTGTGGCTCCCAAGATCCCATTATTAGCAATTCCACATAACTCTAATTCACACACAAAATCACTTCCTAACACAACTCTTTTATTTGGCAAATATACTATCGTTATATCAGGTCTGTTCTCTTTCCTTTCTGAAAAGCCCTGGGTTTTTTTAACAACTACCTTGGTTCTTTCTGGAAGAGGTTGAAACAGGGCACTGATATGTTCGTAATTGTCTAGGGAGACAACATTTCTCCTCCTTCAGACACAGCTGTTACCTTACTTAATTGTCTTTCCATGCCCGCACAACCACTTACACTCTCATGACTTTCTATCGACAAAATGCACCCTCCAGCCTTTACTGTTATTGTATCTTTTTCCCCAAAAATGCATATTTCCTATTTGATTACTACTGATAAAATCAATCCCTAATATAGACTCGATTCCTGGAATTCCTAAGGTGGGCAAGACAAAAAAATTATGTGTAAACTTCACAGATTCCACCTTAAAGTGAACAATCGTTGTATGGGTTACTTTCAGTTTATTTCCTCCTGGCGTGTCGAGGATGATGGATGCCGCTAACTGTAGTGGTTTGAGGAGAATCTTTTTTCAATAAGCGAAATTCTGGCTCCTGTGTTGATCAGGGCTCGAATGGATGTATCTGGTAGGTCAATCCTGACAGCTAACATTCCTAGCCACCCATTAGGATATACTGGGCACGTACCAGTGACCTCGCTTGCAATGCCACAAACACCTAGTTATGTTATCTCAATCCCTGCTCGTTCCCCAAATTCTATAAATATAATATCATCGGAAGCTATTGAAAATCTATTGACGAAACGTCCAAATTGGTATGCTGAAAGTAATCATCTGCTCCCTAGCTGGCAAATTGTGTTTTGCAAAAGTCTTGTAGTGTGTGATGCCCTCATTACAATCTCTAATGCTGTACAGAAATCATTTGGTTTTAGTCAGAAATTTCGTATGATTGGCCTCGATTTTAGCACTACCTTTGTCTTTGTTAATCTTGAGTCCCTTATTTTCAAAGTCAAACAGTTGGGAGTAGGTGTTTCTTTTCTAAGCATCATTATTGACATTTTAGGAAATAAATTGAAAAAAAAATATATTTTTTTGTTGATGAGCGAAATAATGATTATAGGATTGTGAGATCTGGTGTTCCTCAGGGTAGTATTCTTGGCCCATTGCTTTTCATGCACATGTGGTTTAGCCTAGAAAACAAGCTAACTGCATATGATACTCGGTTTCCCTCGATTTCCCAAATTTCTGAATCCCTTAATAAAGATCTATCTAAAATAAGTGCATGGTGCAAATTATTGGACACGAAGTAGCTCGTCAACATTTAGATCTCTGCATTGATAATATATCCTCAACTCTAGATAATTCCTTAAATTTATGAGATGGGATTCCTGACTGTAAATTTACTTTTGAGAAACATATTCATACTTTTTTTTCTTCAATTCCACGAGAGATAGGCTAATTGAGAAAGTCTTTCAAGATCAATTTATACTTAAGATGTGTTTTAACTCTTTCATTCTACCTTATTTTGAGTAACGTTCTCCTGACTGGTCTTCAGCTACTTAATCTCATCTTAATATGTTGGACAAGAACTTGATGTGTAAAGTGGGTGTTAGTTACTAACAGAGAGGCGAGATGAATGTAAGTGAAGCTTATTCAACAAGAATATGAGGTTTTATACAGACAATTGGGAGCAAAAATTACTTAAAATTCATACAGTATAAAA
>NC_090728.1:11734368-11745936 GCF_036898095.1 Palaemon carinicauda
TGCCGACTGTACTAGTGCTGCCGGGTGCTAGACTGTCAGCCATGTGCCGGCTGGACCTTGCCGTTGATGGTACTGGTGGCTGGATGGATGCCTGAATGTTACATTTTCCCCTTCCATTTGAACCCTCTTTCTGGAGTGTACCAACGGTGTGTCACACGATCGTACATAAATTAGTTTGTATATATTATGCTTGTATCTGCGCTCTTCCCTCGCACTAAAAAGAACCAGAATAGACATGTTGGCGTGTCGCCTATGTAACATTGTCATTTTCTTGAACATGTATTTTCTTGTTGCCTTGAGGTTTTGTATATAAAGGAGAGTGTCCTTTAATAAACATACTCAGTTGATTGCATCCTGCCTTTAAGTTCACAACCCTCTCTTGGCTCGTCACATTGGTGACCCCGGAAGTCGACTCGCTCCCACCGCCTTCCACCCCCACCCCCTCGCCCCTCCATCGTTGGTACTATGGCGGACTCTACGGCAGTTGGTGCTGCGGCCGCTCCATTCAAACTTTCATCGTTTGCCAGCGGAGAGGCGTTTGCTTGGTTTCAGCGCGCAGAAGTCCAGTTTTGCATCAGGGGCATGACTCACTCAACCACTAAAGCATATTATGTTCTCGCGGCGATACCCGAGGACACCTTCCCAGAAATATCCGACTGGCTTTGTGAACAAGGAGACACCCCAATAGCGTATGACGCAATCAAAACATACCGTCTGCAGCAGTACTCGCTGTCGCCAGCCACCCGTATAGCAAAGCTTTTTCAGCTCTTGCAACAACCGTTGGGGGACCAAAGGGCTTCGCTTGCCCTCAGGGAAATGACCAGTATCGCTCGCCTTCAACCTGCCGCAGACGGCTCTCCTCGTGAGGTGAACCTACTCCGTGCCCTTTGGATACGCCGTTTACCCGGACCTATACGCGCTGCCATGCCCGATGTCGATAGTTTACCCATAAAGGACTTGATGATCAAAGCCGACGCCCTTATGGACAGCCAGTTCAAGACCTCCATCAACGCCTCCACCCCTGACGAAGAGGATGCCTATTCAACGTCTACCGAAGCTAACATGAATGCCGTAGGACATACACGCCTACCCCGTGATGTGCCGAAGCAGCGATAAAGCCGCCCCACACCCACCAATCGCTCGTGCCCCAACGAACGACTTCTACAGCCACTTACTACCTCCCATCTGCCGCAGTTTTGCTACTACCACTTCAGATTCGGGGCAACCGTGAAGAAATGTGCCAAGGATTATCAGTGGCCAAAAAACGTGTAAGTAGGCCATCGCTCGTGGCGGTGGCCTCCCATGTTTCTAATCTTTTCTTTTTACAGGATGCTGGAACGGGCATGCATTTTTGGTAGACACGGGTGCTTGTCGTTCTCTTTTGCCAAGGAAACTCTTCAAGGCACGACGTAGTCTGTCTACATCTGCCGACGCCCGCTTCATAGCTGCCAACAGATCTGCGATACCCACCTACATTACGAGAACCTCACATTATCGTTCGGAAACGGTAAATTCAATTGGAAGTTTCTGGCTGCTGACGTAACCATGCCAATCCTCGGTGGGGATTTCCTCTCTCATTTCCACCTTCTAGTCGATGTCGCCCACCGACGATTGGTCAACGCAGACTCGTACTTGTCGACACCTCTTCAACCCGCCCCCTCTAACCTCGCTCTCCACATCAGCGCACCCACAGATGCCTAAGCCCACCTTGTCACGTCATACCCGGAAGTTTTCCGTCTAGAACTTCGCCAAACGCCCACGGTTCCTGCCAAGCACGGTATTTATCACCATATCAAGACGACGGGACCCCCAGTCTTCGCAAAATTCAGACGTCTGGCACCGGAACGATTGGCAGCTGCCAAACAGACGTTCGCCGAAATGGAGGAAATGGGCCTTTGCCAAAAGGCCTCCAGCCCATGCTCGTCACCCTTACACATCGTTCTAAAAAAAGATGGGTCCCTACATCCGTGCGGGGATTACAGGCGCCTGAACATGCAAACAGAACTGGATCACTACCCCTTCCCGAACATTGCCGACGTGACCTCCTACCTGCACAAAGCGAAGGTTTTCTCTACGCTCGACCTCCTGAAGGGGTATTACCAGGTGCCTATGAACTCAGAAGACATCCCCAAGACAGCCATCACCACTCCCTTCGGTACATACACCTTCAATTACTCCTGTTTTGGCCTTCGTAATGCTGGGGCCACGTTTCAACGTCTCATGGATGGCATCTTAGGGGGCCTCCCTTTCTGTGTATGTTATGTGGACGACATACTTGTGTTCTCCTCCTCAAAAGAGGAACACCTCCGTCACCTGCACATCGTGCTCGACCCCCTGCAACAAAACGGACTTGTAGTCTGGTACGACAAGTGTACCATTGGCGCCAACGAAGTGTCGTTCTTAGAGCACCGCATCACTCCTGAAGGAGTCCATCCCCTCCCTGAGAGGGTAGCAGCCGTTCAGAACTTCCCGGCGCCCTCGACCGTCAAAGCTCTGCAGGAATTCTTGGGCATGATCAACTATTATCACCGTTTTCTGCCAGCAATTGCCGCCACTCTTGCTCCCCTCTATGCCTCCCTCAAGGGCAAGCCAAAGGACCTGAAGTGGGGTCCCCTTCAAGAAGCAGCCTTCTGCAATGCAAAGAAGGCCCTATCAACTGCTGCGGCTCTCACTTTTCCTATCCCACACGCCCCTCTCCTTCTCTCCACCGATGCCAGCGACGTCGCTATTGGTGCAATACTCGAGCAGGTGGTCAACGGCTCGCCCCGCCCATTGGCCTTCTTCAGCAGAAAACTGTCCAAGGCAGAATCGGGCTATTTTACCTTCGATCGAGAATTGCTGGTAGTGCACTTGGCTGTCCGTCACTTTCGTCATTTCTTAGAAGGTACGCCCATCGTCATTCGCACAGATCACATGCCTCTGGTGCACGCCTTTACTCAACAGTCTGATGCCTGGTCCGCCCGGCAACACCGACATCTCTCCGCCGTGGCTGAATACAATTGCACCCTTCAATACGTCCCTGGGAAAATGAATCCTGTTGCCGATACCCTGTCAAGAAACACGTTGGCTGCCGTTCAACTAGGATTGGATTACAACGCCCTGGCTGAAGCCCAACGACAGAATCGACAATATCAAGCATGTAGGACATCCTGCACATCCCTCCATTGGGAAGACTTCCCTTTCGACGACTCCAACACCACCCTCCTCTGTGAAGTCAGTACTGGCAGACCACGACCTTGGATTCCTGCTCCCATGCGCCGACAGGTGTTTTATTTAATTCACGGCCTTTCACATCCCTTGTGCCGTTCTATTGCACAGCTGGTGAAGGCAAAGTTCATTTGGCACGACATTTCTAAGGATGCTAAGGATTGGGTCCGCGCCTGTACTTCTTGCCAAACTTCCAAAGTACATTGACACACGGATTCAGGAGTGGGCACCTTTCCTCAACCTCAGCGTCGTTTCGCACACATTCACGTCAACGTTGTAGGCCCCCTACCCAAATCACAAGGACATCGTTACCTGTTTACCGTCATCGACCGCTCCACCCGTTGGCCTGAAGCCATTCCCATGGAAACTGCAACGTCCGCCTCATGTACATCTGCCTTACTCTCTGGATGGATTGCAAGATTTGGTATCCCTGAGCATATTACTTCTGACAGAGGAACCACTTTCACCTCTCAATTGTGGACATCATTAGCGAATCTCCTGGGCATCACCCTACATCAGACAACAGCCTACAACCGCGCTGCCAATGGAATGGTTGAACGTTTTCATCGCACCCTCAAAGCAGCTTTGATGTCCCGCTGTAAGGATTCAAACTGGTTTACTCAGCTTCCCTGGGTCCTCCTGGGACTAAGGACTACTCCTAAAGACGCCCTCGATGTCTCGACAGCTGAAATGGTGAATGGCGACCCGTTGGTCATCCCGGCCGAATTTTTTCCTTCTACAACCTCCTCCGACGATCTCCAGCGCATACGTCACGTCGTGGGAAAATTTACTCCGTGCCGCCAGACTTACAAGCCCTCAGCGAAGCATCGCATACCAACGGACTTGCACTCTGCAACGCACGTCTTCCTGCGCAACGACACCAGCAAGCCACCACTAACGCCCCCTTACTCGGGCCCTTTCCTTGTGATCCGACGCAGTCCGAAAGCATTCCTCCTAAACATTCGGGGCAAAGAAGACTGGGTCTCCATTGATCGTCTAAAACCTGCTTATCTTCAGCCAGATGACCCGCCTACAGTTCGCCTCTCTAGATCAGGGCGCCCTATTTAACATGTACAGTATGTCATTTTTAGGGGGGGAGCCATGTACCAACCGTGTGTCACACGATCGTACATAAATTATTTTGTATATATTATGCTTGTATCTGCTCTCTTCCCTCGCATAAAAAAGAACCAGAATAGACCTGTTGGCATGTCGCCTATGTAACATTGTCATTTTCTCGAACATGTATTTTCCTGTTGCCTTGAGGTTTTGTATATAAAGGAGAGTGTTCTTTAATAAACATACTCAGTTGATTGCATCCTGCCTTTGAGTTCACAACCCTCTCTCGGCTCGTCACAGGAGAAAGGCAGTAAATTAGATATTTACATCCTTAAATATTGTATATATACACAGTAATAAGGCATCCTTCACTCCATGATGTCTCTCTCTCTTTTAGCTAGCATGCTGGCTGCGCCGGCAGGGACTAGCTATGCCGGCTATATGCTGGCTGAATTACAGTATATGTTTATACAGCTAGTCAGTATATTTGCAGTATAGGATATACTGCAGATAGAAAACTATTGTACATATTATACTAGTAGTTATTTTCCAATATATCTTGGGTATCCTTGCCCAGATGTTTGCTGAGACCAATCCTATATTGAAAGAATAAAATTTCTTCAATATTCTGATTAGAAATCAGTTTACGTTTTACCCTAAAATATTAAATAAATTAAAGGGCTGGTGGTAGTACACTTCTATCCTTAAAAGGTTAGAACCCTTATCCTTAAGTCTCCCTGATCAGTAAACTCTATGATTTAATATTGAAAGTGAAGGCCACAGCAAATGGTCTTGCTAGGATAGACAAATATATGTCTTTTATATTTCCTAGTCCAGTCGGCGTCATGTGTGTTGGACCGTGCCATCAGATGCTAGCCATAATGGCAGCACACTGGCTGAACTACAATATATATAATTATACAGTAGTCAGTATTTTGCAATATAGTATATACAGCAAACAGAAATCTATGGTATGATTGTTAAGTACTTAATTTCTAACATATATTGGGTACCCTTGTGCGTGTTTCTGCTGAGACCATTCCCAGATTGAAAGAATAGAATTCCTTCAATACTCTGATTAGAAATTAGTCATCCTTACCCCACAGTGTTAAATGATAAAAAAGGGCAGAGGCATTATACACTTTTCTACCCCTAGGGGTTAGAACCCCTCTTTTTAGAGTTGCCTTGATATAGGAATCTCCTGATAGCTAATACTGGGGAGAGGTAGCAGCATTTGCTTGCAACGGATACACAAGTATGTGTCTCCCACTATCACTTTCTAGCTTACTATCCTAAGCTATTTTAGTTAAAAGATGACTTTTACATATAGGTTATCTGTGAGATTATCAATTGTATACTCATTTTGCTTTCATTTCTTTACAGGAGGAACCCAGATGACATGTGTTGCAGTCTTCTGCAAAATCTAGTGTAAGTACTTTTACAGTCTTAATACATGCAGGTTTCATAGCCCCTGCAATATTATTTCGGAATCCCTGCATTATTGGAACCCCCAAGCTGGCAATATATGTCGGACCTTAATGTCCAAGGGTTTCGATAATCCCAAGTCGTGGGGTCTAGGGATGCAGCTCGTAAGAAACTACGCGACAGGGTAAGAAAATTCCAGAAAATCTGTTTGCGACCATACTTACCTAATGATAGGATGCGTAGCTAACTATTCCCGAAAGCCATTAGGGAAATAGAAGCCATTAGGGAAATAGTGGTGCCCCAGGCACGATTCGCACCTCCCTGTATCCAGATAGCCTTTGGGATGGAGGGCAGGAAGCCCCAACGGGAAGAGGTGGACAATGTCGTGTCGGAATTGCTTCCGTCTGTGCCTGCCCAAGAGCTGTTAACATCGACATCTTCACTTTCTACCCCACTATTAGACAAAATGGACCAATTACTGGCCCATATGAAATGTCTCATAGAAAACTTTCGCAATCAAGGCAAAAAGGAGGAAGCGAAATTCAAGAAAGAGCTCTGTGAAGCTCCACTTGTCGCTCCCCAAGGGTCATACAAACGACCCAGAGACCAAGACATTCCGACATGCTCCAAAACCAATCCTTGGAGGTATGCGGAGCTTATGCCGATTTTAGATGGAAAACTCTACATCTCGGAGAAGATGGGTGCTGTTCCTTTAGACAAAATCTAGTTTTGGCCAAACTTTGACGCTTTCCCTAAATGCTTCATTCGACTGAAGCATGAGCCAACTTCAGGAAAAGAAATGGAAATGAAGGAGGTCATAATTCTCGACCATGATAAGGCGCAGGCTATCTTGTCAAGTAGCCTGAGAAAGGCGGGTAACTTGGTGTCGAAAGTGTTCACACTAAGTAACAGACACCCTACCTTTCTTGCTCCTGCTTCAATATCATTCCCCTTTACGTGGAAGGCATTTAAGTCTGTTGCCAAAGCAGTGGAGGCAGATAAACCATGCCCTGCCCTCGAGGAGTGTAAGCCTCTGTCACCAGCCTTTCCCATCAAGGAGAAGGATTAAAGGAAGTCCACTTAACCTTTTCAGTAGGAAAACTAGACGCTGAAGACTCTAGGCGACAGTTTATTGAGAATCTCCCTAAACTTTCTGAGTTCCTTTTGTGCAAGGAACAAAAGACAAAGGAGAGACTCGCAGCCTCCCTATCCCTACAGAACTGCATAAAGTTGTGATCAGCCCATCAAAGTACTCCAGACATGCTCATGGTCTTGGCCAAAATGCACATGGCCACTTTAGTAAAAGACCTTTATGCCTTTATGAAGGCTAAGAGAGCCTGTAGGGAGTTTTTGTTCTCTGCTGCAACAGCGAAACATGAAACCAGGAAGCTAATATCTACCAGCATCTGGTGTAGAGACCTCTTTCCGAACGAGGTAGTTAGAAAGGTGATTAAGAAATCCACCACAGAGAATATAGGACTTCGCCAGAAGTGGGGTATCTTTTTAAAGAGAAAGTTTTCCATGGATATGGGTCCCCAACCTAAAAGGAAGACGGAAAAGCCTAGAAATTTTCCACGGCCTGTTTAACAACATCCCACAGTTTTGATGACCCCGGTGCTACAGGCAGCGGTCGAAGATGTAAACCTTCTGATCTGGTGAAGCAAAGAGACGCTTCTGGTAGGAGGGAGGTTCCTTCAGGATCGCTGGACCTTCGATCATTGGCTCCAAGGCCTAATCAAGATGGGACTAGGATGGAAAATAGACATGCCTCCACCATCATTTCCTCAACTCTTCCAACACTCCAACTCTTTCCTGGAAGTGTATACCTTAGAGCTCTAGAGCATACAGGTGGTAAGGAAAGTATAGTCCACCGAATTCCAGGGAAGGCTCTTTGGTGTTCATGAGAAGGACTCAAGAAAACTTAAAGTCATTCTGGACTTGTCGCCACTCAACAAGTTCAAATGAAACAGCAAGTTCAGAATGTTAATCCTTCTCAACTTAAGGACCCTATTTCAAAAAGGGGTGTTCACAGTCTTGTCAGACCTGAGAGATACCTATTGGCCGCTTCCAGTCAGTTGCCCCCTCTCCTCCTACCTAGGATTCAAGTTTACAGAGGATAACGTATGTCCTAGGAAAGATACTTGTCGGACTAAACACAGTCCTAAGTATCTTCATGGGATTGGCGGACACAGTCACACAAACACCAAGCCTAAAAAGGTTCCAGGTAACAAAGTACCTGGACGAATGGCTGGTGTGGGCAGCACCTGAAGTGGCTGGTCTATGAGCATCGAAGGAAGTGACTCGGTTCCTGGAACACCGGGGATGCAAGATAAGCTTCAAGAAGTCTTGATTCTCTCCAGCTCAAAGGCTTCAATGGTTAAAAAACCATTAAAACCTGTGTTCACACCAGCTCTCCTTTTCCTTGGGGATGTAAAAGAATATCACAGGGTTGGTCAAGAGACTACGGTAATCAGTCAGGATTCCAAGACGCTAACAGGGAGGAGTTCTGAACTCTCTCCAGTTAGCAATAGTGACAGACCCAGTGCTAAGAGCACAGCTGAAAGATGTGTTAAGAGTCGGGAGAAGATACGCATCAAACGCTCGAAGAGATCTAAAAGGATCGATATCGGGCTTTCCTTAATCGCTGCCCTAACAATGGTCAAAGGCCAAAAGGCTATTGAAGACCATGCCCTTGCAACTATCGCGACTATTGAATATCATCCGCATGGATGCCTAGTCGGAAAAATGGGGTGTTCACTCCCATCAGAGTAAAATCCAAGGGATTCGGTCATTTCTATCCAAGGCCATGTTATTCCTGTCGTGGGTGGGGAAACTCTCTCCACGCAGATCAGACCTCCTCAGGCTGATCTGGGACATCAAAGCAAAAATGAGACGTCGAAACCGACAATGCTAAAGAGTGTCTCATATAGTTTAGGTGATGTTAGCCATCCCTTACCTAGAAGGATGGCACCTTTCAGCAGTCCATGTACAATCGCTCCGCAATGTGACAGCGGATGCTCTACTCAGGCTCGGGCCGATAGAGTTAGAATGGTCCACAGACACAGACCTATTCTCTCCCAGATGGGAACAAGTCCCCGAACTGCAGATTGACCTCTTCGTCGTGAGCGTCATCAAGAAACTACCTCGATATGTAGCCCCATACGATGATCCTCTAGTGGAGATAACAGACAACATGTCTCTTGTATGGAAGGAATGGACTCAGGAATTCCTGTTCATCCAATCCAATCTCCTGCTGAAGGTCCTCAGCATGCTGAGATCCTTTCTGGGAGGAGTGGCTCTGTTGGCTCCCAAATAGCAAAAGAGCAACCGGTTCCCTTTAGTATATCAACTGAAGCAGAGGCTGGGCGTAGTACTGAACCCAGAACTATCTCAGAGGGTTCAGAAGTTAATTGCCCTCGATTTATCACAGAGTCCAAACCCTTCATTTCATGATTTTTTTGCCCTAGCGGTTAGGAAAAGATTTGGGATCTCAAAAGGCAATAAAGAATTTTTAGAACAATACAAGTCTAAGTCAACTAGAAGTCAATATGAGTCATCTTGGAAAAAGTGGGTTTCTTTTGTAAAAGCAAAAGGACCGAAAGAGATTTCAATGAACTTCTGTCAGTCCTTCTTTGTCCACCTTCATAATCAAGGTCTAACGGCCAACACGATAACTACGTGCAAGTCAGCCTTGACTAGACCTCTTATATATGCCTTTCAAGTGGATCTGGCGAATGAAATTTATAATGAGATTCCGAAGGCATGCACAAGGCTTAGGCCTGCAACACCTCCGAAGCCCATCTCATGGTCTTTGAACAAGGTCCTACATTAGGCCTCATCTGTGAACAATGAAGATTGTTCCCTCAAGGATGTAACCCAAAAGATTATTTTTCTGTTCGCTATAGCCTCTGTGGCTAGAGTTAGTGAAATGGTGGCCCTATCTAGAGATGAGGGCCACATTCAGTTCACAGAAGTGGGAGAACTGAATATCTATCCTGATCCAACCTTTCTCGCTAAGAACGAGCTACCCACTAGGAGGTGGGGTCCCTGGAGAATATGCCCTCTGGAGAAAGATGTCTCTCTATATCCTGTAGAGTGTCTAAATTTCTATCTTCGTAAAACTTCAGACTTCGGGGGAGGAGAGCTCTTTAAAGGAGAAACCTCTGGATAAAACTTATCCCTAAAACAATTGAGGCCGAAGCTCACCTACTTTATTCGCAGAGCAGATCCTGACAGTACACACGCAGGTCATGATCCGAGGAAAATTGCTTCATCACTGAACTTTTTCAGAATATGAACTTTGAACGTCTTCGCTCATACACTGGATGGAAATCATCCAGTGTTCTACAAAGCACTATGCTAAGCAGGTTAATGAACTGAAGCATTATGTGGTGGTGACAGGTAGTGTATCAAAACCTGTTGTCTAATTCTACGATGAACAGTTGATTGGGACTATCAATTAAAGGGAGAAGGTGTCAGCACTTTCAGTGTGATACCCTTTAAATGGGTGTTACCATGGTGACACAAAATCTGTTCAGAATCTCAGGTGTGGAATTATACAGATAACACCCGTGCTATGTGTATGTAGTACAGTGTCGATAGGATACAACATTTACAGAAATTATAAAGGAAAAAATAATCAAAAATTTTTCTTCAGTCTGAGAGTCACCCTCATCATTTCCTTCCTTTTTTAAAAAGGAAATTTATATCTGTATACGTTGCATGTATAATTCCTTTATCATGCTACATTTATTTCACTTGTTATTTCATTTAGTCATTTATTAGAAATAAATGTCTATAAGAATGTAATTAAGACCTAATTCCCCCGGCAATTTGCATATTTAAGATGCCAGAGTTCTTTGACTTACTCATGTAAGTAAACTTCCTATCATTGTATGCTTACAAACAACAGATATAATGGACACTGATATTGTTCCGACAATATATACAAACTGTGAGACCGTTTGTATACCCAGTGAATACTTATGTTTGCTCATACAATATATGCTAACCTTGAGGACCCTTTTTTACCATCTAGAATGATTCTTCCCTATAGTGGGCAGGAAGCAATAACATTGTTTATGATTAGTGATAATGACGGAAAACAGTAACATCATTTGTCTCAAATGGTCCAGATGACCATAGAAATATTGTCCCAAGGTTAAGGCACTGATGAAAATCCACAGTAACAGTAATGCTCTGGTAAACTTCCATCAGGACGACATGGCTTGAGCCCAAAAAGTGGATTTTGAGCGAAGCGAAAAATAAATTTTTGGGTGAGATAGCCATGTCGTCCTGATGGACCCATCCTCCTTTTCTATAGTAAATATCTTCGTAGAATCACTCCTGAAACTATTGTATCTGTAGCACCATGCTCAATGCTACAAGGATTGTTCACCATCTTGGATATGGTGCTGTCATAATACTTAATAGTAGTATGGGAAGTAGGGTAACCTTGATATGGCTCCCCTTCTAATTTTGCCACTTCCCTCTCGAAGCGTAAACGCTATTCGGGGTCAAGATTGCTATGTGGCGTGTCAAGAATACGTCCCAAGATATTATGCAGTATCCTTGAAAGAAACTTTAAGGATATTCGCGCCAGGAGTTAGTATTCTGGAGACCTAAAGGTAAATTCTCTGGGAATATCACTGTAGTACAAATATCCCCTAGGAAGCTACTATTATGGACCTTCCATCAGGACGACATTGCTATCTCACCCAAAAATAGATTTTTCGCTTCTTTCAAAATCCGTTTTTTTACTCCGGGCAGGCTGTTATTACTTGCTCTGGTCTTATCCCATTCTATTAACAAATATTTTGAAGTGATAAGCATGGAAAAAATAAAGTCAAATAGTACACCATGATTCCAGTTGAAATA
>NC_090728.1:11746436-11763936 GCF_036898095.1 Palaemon carinicauda
GGTGTTTTATTTAATTCACGGCCTTTCACATCCCTCGTGCCGTTCTATTGCACAGCTGGTGAAGGCAAAGTTCATTTAGCCCGACATTTCTAAGGATGCTAAGGATTGGGTCCGCGCCTGTACTTCTTGCCAAACTTCCAAAGTACATTGACACACGGATTCAGGAGTGGGCACCTTTCCTCAACCTCAGCGTCGTTTCGCACACATTCACGTCAACGTTGTAGGCCCCCTACCCAAATCACAAGGACATCGTTACCTGTTTACCGTCATCGACCGCTCCACCCGTTGGCCTGAAGCCATTCCCATGGAAACTGCAACGTCCGCCTCATGTACATCTGCCTTACTCTCTGGATGGATTGCAAGATTTGGATTCCTGAGCATATTACTTCTGACAGAGGAACCACTTTCACCTCTCAATTGTGGACATCATTAGCGAATCTCCTGGGCATCACCCTACATCAGACAACAGCCTACAACCGCGCTGCCAATGGAATGGTTGAACGTTTTCATCGCACCCTCAAAGCAGCTTTGATGTCCCGCTGTAAGGATTCAAACTGGTTTACTCAGCTTCCCTGGGTCCTCCTGGGACTAAGGACTACTCCTAAAGACGCCCTCGACGTCTCGACAGCTGAAATGGTGAATGGCGACCCGTTGCTCATCCCGGCCGAATTTTTTCCTTCTACAACCTCCTTCGACGATCTCCAGCGCATACGTCACGTCGTGGGAAAATTTACTCCGTGCCGCCAGACTTACAAGCCCTCAGCGAAGCATCACATACCAACGGACTTGCACTCTGCAACGCACGTCTTCCTGCGCAACGACACCAGCAAGCCACCACTAACGCCCCCTTACTCGGGCCCTTTCCTTGTGATCCGACGCAGTCCGAAAGCATTCCTCTTAAACATTCGGGGCAAAGAAGACTGGGTCTCCATTGATCGTCTAAAACTTGCTTATCTTCAGCCAGATGACCCGCCTACAGTTCGCCTCTCTAGATCAGGGCGCCCTATTTAACATGTACAGTATGTCATTTTTAGGGGGGGAGCCATGTACCAACCGTGTGTCACACGATCGTACATAAATTATTTTGTATATATTATGCTTGTATCTGCTCTCTTCCCTCGCATAAAAAAGAACCAGAATAGACCTGTTGGCATGTCGCCTATGTAACATTGTCATTTTCTCGAACATGTATTTTCCTGTTGCCTTGAGGTTTTGTATATAAAGGAGAGTGTTCTTTAATAAACATACTCAGTTGATTGCATCCTGCCTTTGAGTTCACAACCCTCTCTCGGCTCGTCACAGGAGAAAGGCAGTAAATTAGATATTTACATCCTTAAATATTGTATATATACACAGTAATAAGGCATCCTTCACTCCATGATGTCTCTCTCTCTTTTAGCTAGCATGCTGGCTGCGCCGGCAGGGACTAGCTATGCCGGCTATATGCTGGCTGAATTACAGTATATGTTTATACAGCTAGTCAGTATATTTGCAGTATAGGATATACTGCAGATAGAAAACTATTGTACATATTATACTAGTAGTTATTTTCCAATATATCTTGGGTATCCTTGCCCAGATGTTTGCTGAGACCAATCCTATATTGAAAGAATAAAATTTCTTCAATATTCTGATTAGAAATCAGTTTACGTTTTACCCTAAAATATTAAATAAATTAAAGGGCTGGTGGTAGTACACTTCTATCCTTAAAAGGTTAGAACCCTTATCCTTAAGTCTCCCTGATCAGTAAACTCTATGATTTAATATTGAAATTGAAGGCCACAGCAAATGGTCTTGCTAGGATAGACAAATATATGTCTTTTATATTTCCTAGTCCAGTCGGCGTCATGTGTGTTGGACCGTGCCATCAGATGCTAGCCATAATGGCAGCACACTGGCTGAACTACAATATATATAATTATACAGTAGTCAGTATTTTGCAATATAGTATATACAGCAAACAGAAATCTATGGTATGATTGTTAAGTACTTAATTTCTAACATATATTGGGTACCCTTGTGCGTGTTTCTGCTGAGACCATTCCCAGATTGAAAGAATAGAATTCCTTCAATACTCTGATTAGAAATTAGTCATCCTTACCCCACAGTGTTAAATGATAAAAAAGGGCAGAGGCATTATACACTTTTCTACCCCTAGGGGTTAGAACCCCTCTTTTTAGAGTTGCCTTGATATAGGAATCTCCTGATAGCTAATACTGGGGAGAGGTAGCAGCATTTGCTTGCAACGGATACACAAGTATGTGTCTCCCACTATCACTTTCTAGCTTACTATCCTAAGCTATTTTAGTTAAAAGATGACTTTTACATATAGGTTATCTGTGAGATTATCAATTGTATACTCATTTTGCTTTCATTTCTTTACAGGAGGAACCCCAGATGACATGTGTTGCAGTCTTCTGCAAAATCTAGTGTAAGTACTTTTACAGTCTTAATACATGCAGGTTTCATAGCCCCTGCAATATTATTTCGGAATCCCTGCATTATTGGAACCCCCAAGCTGGCAATATATGTCGGACCTTAATGTCCAAGGGTTTCGATAATCCCAAGTCGTGGGGTCTAGGGATGCAGCTCGTAAGAAACTACGCGACAGGGTAAGAAAATTCCAGAAAATCTGTTTGCGACCATACTTACCTAATGATAGGATGCGTAGCTAACTATTCCCGAAAGCCATTAGGGAAATAGAAGCCATTAGGGAAATAGTGGTGCCCCAGGCACGATTCGCACCTCCCTGTATCCAGATAGCCTTTGGGATGGAGGGCAGGAAGCCCCAACGGGAAGAGGTGGACAATGTCGTGTCGGAATTGCTTCCGTCTGTGCCTGCCCAAGAGCTGTTAACATCGACATCTTCACTTTCTACCCCACTATTAGACAAAATGGACCAATTACTGGCCCATATGAAATGTCTCATAGAAAACTTTCGCAATCAAGGCAAAAAGGAGGAAGCGAAATTCAAGAAAGAGCTCTGTGAAGCTCCACTTGTCGCTCCCCAAGGGTCATACAAACGACCCAGAGACCAAGACATTCCGACATGCTCCAAAACCAATCCTTGGAGGTATGCGGAGCTTATGCCGATTTTAGATGGAAAACTCTACATCTCGGAGAAGATGGGTGCTGTTCCTTTAGACAAAATCTAGTTTTGGCCAAACTTTGACGCTTTCCCTAAATGCTTCATTCGACTGAAGCATGAGCCAACTTCAGGAAAAGAAATGGAAATGAAGGAGGTCATAATTCTCGACCATGATAAGGCGCAGGCTATCTTGTCAAGTAGCCTGAGAAAGGCGGGTAACTTGGTGTCGAAAGTGTTCACACTAAGTAACAGACACCCTACCTTTCTTGCTCCTGCTTCAATATCATTCCCCTTTACGTGGAAGGCATTTAAGTCTGTTGCCAAAGCAGTGGAGGCAGATAAACCATGCCCTGCCCTCGAGGAGTGTAAGCCTCTGTCACCAGCCTTTCCCATCAAGGAGAAGGATTAAAAGGAAGTCCACTTAACCTTTTCAGTAGGAAAACTAGACGCTGAAGACTCTAGGCGACAGTTTATTGAGAATCTCCCTAAACTTTCTGAGTTCCTTTTGTGCAAGGAACAAAAGACAAAGGAGAGACTCGCAGCCTCCCTATCCCTACAGAACTGCATAAAGTTGTGATCAGCCCATCAAAGTACTCCAGACATGCTCATGGTCTTGGCCAAAATGCACATGGCCACTTTAGTAAAAGACCTTTATGCCTTTATGAAG
The DNA here is from genome assembly GCF_036898095.1 of Palaemon carinicauda. NCBI lineage: Eukaryota > Metazoa > Arthropoda > Malacostraca > Decapoda > Palaemonidae > Palaemon > Palaemon carinicauda. The sequence goes on from NC_090728.1 coordinate 11,750,192, forward strand.
GCTAAGAGAGCCTGTAGGGAGTTTTTGTTCTCTGCTGCAACAGCGAAACATGAAACCAGGAAGCTAATATCTACCAGCATCTGGTGTAGAGACCTCTTTCCGAACGAGGTAGTTAGAAAGGTGATTAAGAAATCCACCACAGAGAATATAGGACTTCTCCAGAAGTGGGGTATCTTTTTAAAGAGAAAGTTTTCCATGGATATGGGTCCCCAACCTAAAAGGAAGACGGAAAAGCCTAGAAATTTTCCACGGCCTGTTTAACAACATCCCACAGTTTTGATGACCCCGGTGCTACAGGCAGCGGTCGAAGATGTAAACCTTCTGATCTGGTGAAGCAAAGAGACGCTTCTGGTAGGAGGGAGGTTCCTTCAGGATCGCTGGACCTTCGATCATTGGCTCCAAGGCCTAATCAAGATGGGACTAGGATGGAAAATAGACATGCCTCCACCATCATTTCCTCAACTCTTCCAACACTCCAACTCTTTCCTGGAAGTGTATACCTTAGAGCTCTAGAGCATACAGGTGGTAAGGAAAGTATAGTCCACCGAATTCCAGGGAAGGCTCTTTGGTGTTCATGAGAAGGACTCAAGAAAACTTAAAGTCATTCTGGACTTGTCGCCACTCAACAAGTTCAAATGAAACAGCAAGTTCAGAATGTTAATCCTTCTCAACTTAAGGACCCTATTTCAAAAAGGGGTGTTCACAGTCTTGTCAGACCTGAGAGATACCTATTGGCCGCTTCCAGTCAGTTGCCCCCTCTCCTCCTACCTAGGATTCAAGTTACAGAGGATAACGTATGTCCTAGGAAAGATACTTGTCGGACTAAACACAGTCCTAAGTATCTTCATGGGATTGGCGGACACAGTCACACAAACACCAAGCCTAAAAAGGTTCCAGGTAACAAAGTACCTGGACGAATGGCTGGTGTGGGCAGCACCTGAAGTGGCTGGTCTATGAGCATCGAAGGAAGTGACTCGGTTCCTGGAACACCGGGGATGCAAGATAAGCTTCAAGAAGTCTTGATTCTCTCCAGCTCAAAGGCTTCAATGGTTAAAAAACCATTAAAACCTGTGTTCACACCAGCTCTCCTTTTCCTTGGGGATGTAAAAGAATATCACAGGGTTGGTCAAGAGACTACGGTAATCAGTCAGGATTCCAAGACGCTAACAGGGAGGAGTTCTGAACTCTCTCCAGTTAGCAATAGTGACAGACCCAGTGCTAAGAGCACAGCTGAAAGATGTGTTAAGAGTCGGGAGAAGATACGCATCAAACGCTCGAAGAGATCTAAAAGGATCGATATCGGGCTTTCCTTAATCGCTGCCCTAACAATGGTCAAAGGCCAAAAGGCTATTGAAGACCATGCCCTTGCAACTATCGCGACTATTGAATATCATCCGCATGGATGCCTAGTCGGAAAAATGGGGTGTTCACTCCCATCAGAGTAAAATCCAAGGGATTCGGTCATTTCTATCCAAGGCCATGTTATTCCTGTCGTGGGTGGGGAAACTCTCTCCACGCAGATCAGACCTCCTCAGGCTGATCTGGGACATCAAAGCAAAAATGAGACGTCGAAACCGACAATGCTAAAGAGTGTCTCATATAGTTTAGGTGATGTTAGCCATCCCTTACCTAGAAGGATGGCACCTTTCAGCAGTCCATGTACAATCGCTCCGCAATGTGACAGCGGATGCTCTACTCAGGCTCGGGCCGATAGAGTTAGAATGGTCCACAGACACAGACCTATTCTCTCCCAGATGGGAACAAGTCCCCGAACTGCAGATTGACCTCTTCGTCGTGAGCGTCATCAAGAAACTACCTCGATATGTAGCCCCATACGATGATCCTCTAGTGGAGATAACAGACAACATGTCTCTTGTATGGAAGGAATGGACTCAGGAATTCCTGTTCATCCAATCCAATCTCCTGCTGAAGGTCCTCAGCATGCTGAGATCCTTTCTGGGAGGAGTGGCTCTGTTGGCTCCCAAATAGCAAAAGAGCAACCGGTTCCCTTTAGTATATCAACTGAAGCAGAGGCTGGGCGTAGTACTGAACCCAGAACTATCTCAGAGGGTTCAGAAGTTAATTGCCCTCGATTTATCACAGAGTCCAAACCCTTCATTTCATGATTTTTTTGCCCTAGCGGTTAGGAAAAGATTTGGGATCTCAAAAGGCAATAAAGAATTTTTAGAACAATACAAGTCTAAGTCAACTAGAAGTCAATATGAGTCATCTTGGAAAAAGTGGGTTTCTTTTGTAAAAGCAAAAGGACCGAAAGAGATTTCAATGAACTTCTGTCAGTCCTTCTTTGTCCACCATAATCAAGGTCTAACGGCCAACACGATAACTACGTGCAAGTCAGCCTTGACTAGACCTCTTATATATGCCTTTCAAGTGGATCTGGCGAATGAAATTTATAATGAGATTCCGAAGGCATGCACAAGGCTTAGGCCTGCAACACCTCCGAAGCCCATCTCATGGTCTTTGGACAAGGTCCTACATTAGGCCTCATCTGTGAACAATGAAGATTGTTCCCTCAAGGATGTAACCCAAAAGATTATTTTTCTGTTCGCTATAGCCTCTGTGGCTAGAGTTAGTGAAATGGTGGCCCTATCTAGAGATGAGGGCCACATTCAGTTCACAGAAGTGGGAGAACTGAATATCTATCCTGATCCAACCTTTCTCGCTAAGAACGAGCTACCCACTAGGAGGTGGGGTCCCTGGAGAATATGCCCTCTGGAGAAAGATGTCTCTCTATATCCTGTAGAGTGTCTAAATTTCTATCTTCGTAAAACTTCAGACTTCGGGGGAGGAGAGCTCTTTAAAGGAGAAACCTCTGGATCAAACTTATCCCTAAAACAATTGAGGCCGAAGCTCACCTACTTTATTCGCAGAGCAGATCCTGACAGTACACCCGCAGGTCATGATCCGAGGAAAATTGCTTCATCACTGAACTTTTTCAGTATATGGACTTTGAACGTCTTCGCTCATACACTGGATGGAAATCATCCAGTGTTCTACAAAGCACTATGCTAAGCAGGTTAATGAACTGAAGCATTATGTGGTGGTGACAGGTAGTGTATCAAAACCTGTTGTCTAATTCTACGATGAACAGTTGATTGAGACTATCAATTAAAGGGAGAAGGTGTCAGCACTTTCAGTGTGATACCCTTTAAATGGGTGTTACCATGGTGACACAAAATCTGTTCAGAATCTCAGGTGTGGAATTATACAGATAACACCCGTGCTATGTGTATGTAGTACAGTGTCGATAGGATACAACATTTACAGAAATTATAAAGGAAAAAATAATCAAAAATTTTTCTTCAGTCTGAGAGTCACCCTCATCATTTCCTTCCTTTTTTAAAAAGGAAATTTATATCTGTATACGTTGCATGTATAATTCCTTTATCATGCTACATTTATTTCACTTGTTATTTCATTTAGTCATTTATTAGAAATAAATGTCTATAAGAATGTAATTAAGACCTAATTCCCCCGGCAATTTGCATATTTAAGATGCCAGAGTTCTTTGACTTACTCATGTAAGTAAACTTCCTATCATTGTATGCTTACAAACAACAGATATAATGGACACTGATATTGTTCCGACAATATATACAAACTGTGAGACCGTTTGTATACCCAGTGAATACTTATGTTTGCTCATACAATATATGCTAACCTTGAGGACCCTTTTTTACCATCTAGAATGATTCTTCCCTATAGTGGGCAGGAAGCAATAACATTGTTTATGATTAGTGATAATGACGGAAAACAGTAACATCATTTGTCTCAAATGGTCCAGATGACCATAGAAATATTGTCCCAAGGTTAAGGCACTGATGAAAATCCACAGTAACAGTAATGCTCTGGTAAACTTCCATCAGGACGACATGGCTTGAGCCCAAAAAGTGGATTTTGAGCGAAGCGAAAAATAAATTTTTGGGTGAGATAGCCATGTCGTCCTGATGGACCCATCCTCCTTTTCTATAGTAAATATCTTCGTAGAATCACTCCTGAAACTATTGTATCTGTAGCACCATGCTCAATGCTACAAGGATTGTTCACCATCTTGGATATGGTGCTGTCATAATACTTAATAGTAGTATGGGAAGTAGGGTAACCTTGATATGGCTCCCCTTCTAATTTTGCCACTTCCCTCTCGAAGCGTAAACGCTATTCGGGGTCAAGATTGCTATGTGGCGTGTCAAGAATACGTCCCAAGATATTATGCAGTATCCTTGAAAGAAACTTTAAGGATATTCGCGCCAGGAGTTAGTATTCTGGAGACCTAAAGGTAAATTCTCTGGGAATATCACTGTAGTACAAATATCCCCTAGGAAGCTACTATTATGGACCTTCCATCAGGACGACATTGCTATCTCACCCAAAAATAGATTTTTCGCTTCTTTCAAAATCCGTTTTTTTACTCCGGGCAGGCTGTTATTACTTGCTCTGGTCTTATCCCATTCTATTAACAAATATTTTGAAGTGATAAGCATGGAAAAAATAAAGTCAAATAGTACACCATGATTCCAGTTGAAATAGCTATATATTATAGTAAAAAATGGTGCTCATGATCTGTTAAAACTCGGCTGCCTTTTATCAATTTTAACGAGAACCATCCTCTCATTAACAGGGGATTTTTTAATGTTTGCGAATACAAAATCAACTCTATTGCATAAAGAAAAATTCTGTTGTAATTTGAAGAGCTAATTTTCAGTAAAACTAAGCTGTATAGTTTACTTATATATGCATTTGACATATGAAAAAGAAAATGTTTTAAAGTTTTGTTTAAAATCTTTCATTGACTAATTATATCGATGATGATGATGCTGACGATTTTGATGCCAGTACTAAAAATTGTGTGAGTAAATCGATAATCCTTAGTTGTAAAGAACCAATTAATATAAATAAAGTAAAAAAAAAAGAAATTCTGAAAGCATCACCCATAACTTTTATGACCGTAGTACATAACCAAGAAATATTGCAACTACGGATTTGCCCAAATGTCACATGGCGTTCAGTGAATGGCAGGCAATATTTCTGACTCCACCAATATTTGCTATCAGTGACAGAGAGCAGGAGGATACATTAACCAATAGCTTTATTTTACTACAGACCTGTCTAAAATCCGTGATCCTGTTACCGAGATGAAGGACACTATAGTCTCTTTTTACTCAAAGTTACTAGATACATAGAGTATCGAGGGATTTGGAAGTAAATATATCCCTTGCATTGAGTTTGAATTCACCGTAAATATTTTGGGGGATGGTATGGCGTTTATATAGGTATTTATAGGGGTAATATTTAACATGTTCCATTCCTAATGAAGAATCAGTGGTGCTCTCTCTCTCTCTCTCTCTCTCTCTCTCTCTCTCTCTCTCTCTCTCTCTCTCTCTCTCTCTCTCTCTCTCTCTATCTCTGTTAGCACCGAGTTGTCAGAGATAAACGGTTCACTTTACTATTTGCCTACACACACACACACACACACACACACACACACACATATATATATATATATATATATACATATATATATATATATATATATATATATATATATATATATATATATATATATATATATATATATATATATATATACACACACAGAGAGAGAGAGAGAGAGAGAGAGAGAGAGAGAGAGAGAGAGAGAGAGAGATTTTTTCTCATTTTTCTCTGAAAGGGTGCCACAGCCAGCCCTCCACTGTTTTCCAACGCAAATAAAGCTTTATATGCTGACTTCCCTACTGTCACTATCTTAGCTATCCACAGGTAGCAGCTGGACTAATGGGAACTGGGACACAATCACTTGCCATTTATTCTTATTTCTAGTACGCTCTTTAGACTCTCTTATATCTCTTTGGAGGGTGGAATTTTTGTGTGGGAGGTTTTGTGTCCTTTTTTTAACATCAAATCGTTTCCCACATACACACTGGGCGTTTCTATTCACTTATCCTTATAAGTCATTGCATCGAGTTTTTGTTTTAAAAGATTTTAGTTATTTAGCTTAATATCTTCGAGAATATGCTTATGTTATTGTGATAAGTTATAGAATGAAAGAGGAATGAAAAAAAATTAAGACATAAGCTATTGGAGATATAGTTATCAATAAAGATGAAAGCGAAAGAAATAAAAAATCATAAATTTATCATCACTTTTGTAAGCCTTTCTGGAACAACAAAGTATATATAGGGTATACCTTACAAGTCCAAAAGGGTACATGATCATACTATAAAAGAATTAAACTGTATTACATAGATCGTATTATCTTGTAACTGTACGGGTGCGGAATTTGGATGTACACCCAACCCCCTCAGCTAATTTTGTAACCTTCCCAAACTTGACAGGGACTGGATAGAAGATGATCTGGTTAACACTCATCATTAGTGTGGGACATATATAATCATTGATTAACAACTCAGATCCTACAATTAGTGCATGTTTATAACTATTTCAACTCCATCGAATTAGATCATTGCAATCATTATCTCTATCTTTCAAGGTTATCTCTCTAGGCCACTAGCCAAGAGGGGTCCCTGTGCACCCACCCCATGACAAAACGAAACTTAATGTTTTTAGAGCCTAGTCATGGCTTTTATGCATCTCTGAGTGGTAACAGTGTATAAACTGGCATGTGATATGTAATTTTCTCTTTATTTCCATAGGTACCTCAGCTGCGACAGCCATTTTGAAGCAATGGTTAATACAATGTAAGTCATCATAGCTCTGGTTTTACAATATTTATTTTAGAATCATATTCTTGTTATCTAAATATTATTATTTTTTCAGGTCAAGAAATCCACTGGTGAACTTTATCGTTACCTATCATTGACTATTTAAGAGAAGTTTGAGGTTTCAGTTGCAAAAACTCATGTTGTAGGACTTTGACATGTAACATTTCCTATTGATTTTTTCTCTTTCGGTCTGATGTATAGGAAATTTAGGCCTTATATTAAATCATGGCTTTCAAAATTATCTTTCATTTTAACTTTTTTTTCCTGGTGCTTGAAGAAGGTTAAGATTATCAATTGTGTCTGACAATGCCAGGAAGGCTTCTATAGTGCCTCTTGCAACTGTGTATCTGGCGGACAATCCATGAAGCATAAAAGTATTAGCAGTATTACATGTACATGTATGACTAGAGTGCACGCATTTCATGTACCAGGATTGAAAAAAAAAATAAAAAATAAAAGAAGAAGTGCGGTACAATTAATCTAATATACTTTCCAAACTACAAAAAATCGAACAGAAGACTTGCTGAGCACTTAATTTTAGCATAAATAATGACAGCTTTAATGAAGTCATCATCTCATCATGGTTATCACCAAGAATGCTATAAGAGGTTCAATACGACGTATTTGTTTCTGCCTAGAAAAAAAAAAAGATTGTACCATTCAGGGCCAACGGAACATTTGGGGGAGATATAATCTTTACAGCTGACTGCTAATTCTGCAACTGATAAACACAGGATGAAAAAAGTAAAGATGTGTTAGACTATTTAAGTTCTTTGTCAGTTTAAATTTGTAGGCTGGTGAGGAATGATGGCGATCTACTCACTGACATCAGAGACAATGATCTGTTTGAATGTGAACAAAGTATCACCGACATTGAGGAGGCTTTCAGATTTGCTTTCAGGAAAGTCTGTGAGGCCAAAGAACAACATATTTCCATCAACAATTGAATGTTCAAACTCTGTGACCTGACAGAACTGTACATAGCATATTTAGAAAGAACAGTTTCCCAATGCAGAATAGAGCCACGAAGCTTAAAGACAAACTCCAAAATCATCCTAAGTACCCATCTGTATCATATTGTCAACTAAGTGAAGTGGACCAGTGTACCATGGATATGTCATATATACTAGTAGTGTGACTATTGCTGATGCTATTCGAAAAGCATATGTAATTGGGTCATCCAATATAATCAGAGAATCAGGGGTGCAGCTAAATGATATTATTAAAAGACTATCAAAAGAAACTGATGAGCTGAAGTAGCCACCTAATGTGCTTGATGTGCGAGTGGGCAGTTAGGTGACAATTGATAAATGGCGTAAATGCAACTAACATTATTTCGACAGACAGTGAGCTTTTATAACAACAGTTTCAGTGAGGGAAAGTTACAAAAATTCAAATAGATCGATAAAACCATATAAAGGAAATGACAAGTATAATTTTGAGGGAAGAGTGATAATGTTAATATATAAAAATAAAAAATACGTCAGTGTACGAGTGTGTGTGATACATGTATGGTACATGGTTCTCCCCTTAAAAAAACATGCAGGTCTTGTTCTTAAGAGGTACACTATAGGCGGTCATATGGCAGAAGATATGCAGGTTTTAGGTGACCAATGGAGACCCAGTCTTCTTTGCCACGCATGTCGAGGAGAATTGCTTTTGAAGTACAACAGACCCAGACGAAAGGGTCTGTTTAAGGGGGTGTTAATGGAGGCTTGTTTGTGCAGATCTGTCAGTATGTGTTTCTTAGCGAAGGGCTTGTAAGTCTGGCAGCAAGGAGTAGATTTTCCCACAATGTGACGTAGGCGCTGGAGATTGTCGGAAAAGGTTACAAACTGAAAAAAAATTTGACAGGGACATACTGGTCACCATACACCATTTCAGCTGCTGAGACATCCAATGCGTCTTTAGGAGTTGTCCTTAGTCCCAGGAGGTCCACAGTAAGCTAAGTAAACGAGTTGGAGTCCTTGCCGCAGGACAACAAAAGTGCTTTGAGGATACGGTGAGGACGTTCAACCCTACCGTTGGCAGCAGGGTTGTATTTGATTGTCTGAGGAAGGGTGACACCCAGGAGATTTGCTATTGATGTCTACAATTGAGAGGTTAAAGGGGTACCCCTATCACAGATAATATGGTCAGGGATACCATTTCTCGATGTCCATCCAGAGAGTATAGCACACGTACATAAGGCGGATGTTGCAGTTTATATGAGAATGGCTTCTAGTTAGCGAGTGGTGCTGCCGATGACGGTAAACAGGTAACAATGTCCCTGTGATGTTGGTAGAGGACTTACAACATCGATGTGAATGTGGATAAAGCACCGCTAATCTTGAGTACAGGTGCTTGCTCCTGAATCCTTGCATCGATGTACTTTTGATTTTTGCCATTAAGTACAGATGTGGACCCAATCCTTATCATCCTTAGTAATATTATACCAAATGAGCTTTGTCCTCAGTAACTGTGCAGTAGAAAAGCCCAAGGGATGTGAAAGGCCATGAATTGAATCCAACCCCTATCCGAGCATGAGAGAAGGTATCCAAGGTCTATGTCTATCAGTTGTGATATCACAGAGGAGGGTGGCGTTGTAGTAATCCAGAGTGACGTCCTCCAAAAAGAGGGATGTGCAGGATGTCCTATATGCTTGGTACTCTGTGCCTTTTTTTTTGGGTGGGGCTTCTGCCAAGGCATTGTAATGTAATCCCAGGTGAATTGATGTCAAAGCATTTCCTGATAGTTCATCGGCAATGAGATTAATTTTCCTTTGGATGTGCTTAAGGGTACAATTGTATTCACCTACGTAGGAGAGATATCGACATTGACATGCATACTAGTTTATTGACTGACAAATGAAGGCAGGCTTCAGAGGCATGTGGTCCATGTGAATGAAGAAATGTGTACCTTCCAAGAAATGGCAAAAGTGAAGGAAAGCCAAATGCACCAGCAGCAAATTGTGGTTGAAGGTAGAGTAGCAAGATTCAGCCTTGGACAGCTTTCTACTGATAAAGGCCATTGGGCATGTCGACCCGTTGACCACCTGTTCGATAACTGTCCAAATAGCGATGTTGCTGGCATCAATGGAGAGATGGATACGGTAAAGTGAGAGCAGCGGCGGTTGATAAATCATTCTATGCGTTGCAGAAGGCCGCCTCTAGAAGGGGACTCCACTTCAGGTCTTCTGGCTTGTCCTTGAGGGAGGTGTATACGGGGGTGTGAGTGATGGTGATGGCTGGCAGGAAACGGTGGTAGTAGTTGATCAAGCCCTAGAATTCTTGCAGTGCTTTGATGGTCGAGGGCCTGGAAAAGTTCTGAACGGCTGCTACCTTCTCCTGAAGATGGTGGTCTTCTTCAGGAGTGATGCTGTGCATGGAACAAAAGGTTCACTTATCATAACGGACTACAAGCCCATTCTGTTGTAGGGGGTCGAGCATGATGCATAGATGACGGAGGTGTTCTTCTTTGGAGGAAGAAAACACAACTATGTTATTCATGTAACATATGCAGAAAGGGAGGTCACCTAAGAATGCCGTCCATGAAACGTTGGAAAGTGGCCCCAGCATTACGAGGGACAAAAGAAGTGTAATTGAAGGTGTATGTACTTAAGGGAAGGTGGTGATGGAGGTCTTTGGGATGTGTTCTGCTTTCATGAGCACCTGATAATACACCTTCAGGAAGTTGAGCATGGAGAAAACCTTCTCTTTGTGAAAGCAGAAGGTTACGTCTGCTAAGTTTGGGTGGGGATAGTTATGCAGTCATTTGTGCATGGTAGGCACCTGTAATCCCCTCACAGAAATAGAGAGCCGTCTTACCTAAGGATAATATGTAAGGGAGACGACCATGGGCTTGAGTCCTTTTGGCAAAGGCCCATTTCTTCATTTTGGTGAACGTTCATTTACGGCTGCCAAAAGATCCGGTGCCAGACGTCCGAATGCGGCAAACATTGGGGGAACCATTTTTTGGATATGGTGATATGTACCGAGTTTTGAAGTAGTTGTGGGTATTTGTCAAAAATCTGGACGAAAAACTTCTGGGTACGGTGTGAGGAGTTGGGCGATAGCCTCCGTGGAAGCGCTGATGTGGAGAGCAAGGCTGGTTTCGAGAAGCATCGAGACGTACGAATCTGCATTGACTAAACGTCAGTAAGCTACATCTCCTAGGTGGTGGAAGTTTGAGAGGAGATCTGTAATGAGGATTGACAATGCGACATCAGCAACTGGAAACTTATCGATATATTAGGCGCTTCCAAATGATAATGAGAGAGTTTCATAACCCTTGGTGGGTATTGCAGATCTGTTGGTAGCTACCAGGCGGATGTTGACAGATCAGATAGACTACTTCATATCTTGGAGAATGGCCTTGGCAGCAGAGAATGGCAAGCATCCGTGTCTAGCAAAAATTGCCCTGTCAATCATGTATCATGTAAAAAGAAAAGATTAGTGACAGGGGAGGCCACCACTGCAAGCGATGGCCTACTTACACGTTTTTGTCCACTAATAACCATTTGCACATTTTATCGCAGCAGCCCCAAATTTGGAATAGTAGTACCATAATTGCGACTGATGGGCTTCAGTGAGTGTTAGGAGAGGTCGTTGATTGGGGCGTAAGCAAGGGGTGATATATGACGGTAGCGGCAGCCTTTGTTGCTATTCCCGCACATCTGTGTCCTACCGCAGTTTCATCAACTTTGGTCGATGGTGAATAGTTGTCCACTTCGTCAGGAGTGCAGCGTTGATGGAGCTCTGGAAGGATAAGAACTGGGTGTCCATAAGGGCATCAACTCTGTCATCAGGTCTTTCATGAGGAGAATATCAACACCAGGGACAGCGTCACGTACAGGTTCAGGTAGGTGCTGTACCCAAAGGGCACGAAATAGATTCACTTAACGAGGAGAGCTGTCTGCAGCAGGTTGCAGGTGAGCGATACTGATCATTTTCATGAGGGCCAGCAAAGTCTTTTGGCCCCAGAAAGGTTGTTGAGAGAGCTGAAATAGTTACACTATGGGGTTGGCCGGTGATGGCGAGTAATGCTCCAGATATTTCCGGGAAAGTGTCCCAGGGTATGGCCTTGTGAAGGTAATCTGCTTTGGTGCTTTACTGATTCACCTTTTTAATGCGAAACTGGAAGCCGGCGAGCGCTACTCTTGTGGCAAAGGACGGCAGTTTCAGTGGTGTAGCATTGATAGTAGAGTCAGTGTCAGAAGGCGGCATCATCAAACAGTAAGACACAGCAGTAATGGGGAAAAGCATGAGGTAGCTAGTTACTCCATTGGTCACCAATATGCGAGCGGGCAATTAGGTGATAACTGAGAGATGGTGTAAAGGCAACTAACTTTATTTCAACAGACAGTGAGCTTTCATAACAGCAGTTTCAGTAAAATAATGGCAAAAAAATTCAACCAGATTGATAAAAACATATACAGGAAATAAAAAGCTATCAGTGTGATAGGAGAATGATTGCAATAATATCACAAAAACAGAAATACCAGTGGTGTAAAATCGTTTGTGATACATGTGGGGTACACTGATTTGGATTAGAGTGTAAAGATAACAATAGAAGTGAGTCATATCTTCATAAAAGATATTGTCCCCAAAACAGCATAGATGCAGTGACTAATCCTGTCAACTGGACAAGCCATCTGCTGTGCTACTACTTGTGGTGGATAAAAGTTGCCAAAAAAACACATTCTGTCCAATGTCTCTAGGTGAGTGGGAAGCTTATTACTATTTTCAATGGAATGGGACAGTTTGAAAATTATTGCTACACTTTGGAGATGGAGACAGGCTTACCTAAAGCAATTCTCTTATCTCAAATTTTTAGAGTTCTAGTATCCAAATCTGTGCATGAATGGTGCAAGATATTGCAAGACTTTCAAAGTCTTCTACTGGTCTCCGTGTTTAAATGCCATCAATGGAAATAACGTTCACTTTGCCTCGAGACTATAGAATTTCCACACTGTTACATTAGAGTAAGCCAAAACTTCAAACTGACTATCACTTGATTGACATATCCAGGTGGTGAGGATTGTTTCATGAAACTAGTTTGAAGCAAATATCATAGCTCCTAGTCAGAGAAGCTAATTCCTGGTATCATAGGTTTTTTCTCCAAGATTTGGGAGACACACTGCAGTTTGATATCCATTGATTACTATTCAGACATTGTAAGTTCCATCACAGAATAGACCTGTACAAAAATGATTTTGATACGCTAAAAGTACAACACAAGAAGTGCAACAAAGGTTCACCATCACTATCACCATCATCGCATTTGATATGGGAGTATGTAGGAAGGTATATCCTATCATATAGAATAACCCTGATCATTGCCAAAACCATACCATACGTATAGAAACATTCCATATTAAAGTATTCGTGATGTTGGGTAAGATATATGGAAATGGTTTCTCTAATATCTTACTTGAAAAAGGTCTCATTGGATAAGGTCAATGCAAGGTGTTCTTTCGGGGAAAGTTTCATCAAAACCATTTGAACAATTTCTCATGATGCAGGTACCAAAAGGGTCAGGATGTTGAACCCAGACATAATATTCAAAAAATTCTCAATGATGTAACAAACTGTTTTATTGATAGCATTGAACAATTAAATATTGCGATGGTATCTAAACAGATTCCCAGCTTACATTGCAGAGTTCAGTAAAGGATCTCTCAGAAAGACCGCTCATATGTCGCTTTCTTACATGGATTGTGTGTAAGTACTTCTAATGTGGGTAGAGGACCTACAAAATCGATGGGAATGCAGATAAAGCACCGCTGATCTTGAGTACTGGTGCCTGCTCCTGAATCCTTGCATCGATGTACTTTTGAATTTTGCCATAAGTACAGACGTGGACCCAATCCTTACCATCCTTAGTAATATTATACCAAATGAGCTTTGTCCTCAGTAACTGTGCAGTAGAAGAGCCCAAGGGATGTGAAAGGCCATGAATTGAATCAAACCCCTAACGAAGCTTAGGAGAAGGTATCCAAGGTCTATGTCTATCAGTTGTGACATC
>NC_090728.1:11773936-11791436 GCF_036898095.1 Palaemon carinicauda
TTATGTCTGAAACTACGACAAAGAAAATCTACAAAATTCGGAGCTGAGTTTCGTTGTCATCTGCCTTTCACTCTTCATAGAGACTTATAAAGCAAAGGCCAACATAGACTTTAAGAACAAAAGAGTATATTAGCAATTTTGTGAGGTGTGGGTATCTTTTGAATCTTGTAAAATATTTTGATTACTTATGTTAAATCTCTAACATAGTTATAATTATTGTATGCGGCCTATTATTTTCCTTCATTGTCACAGTTTCGATTTTTTTGCTTAATACTTTTCATAAAAATACATAATAAATAAATATACGTTGTATGATAGCTGATGCTAACCAAATTCAAAATAATTTAACACTGTTTACCATTCTCTTTAGTCTAATAAGAATTTTGGGGTCTATTTTTCAAAACTATTTTTCAACATATGCTCATCAACGGGTTTCATTGCAAGACTTCGGGAAAATACTTGCACAGGTATCTTTCGGCTAATATTGTTTTAGAAATACATTTGCATAGAAATGATTATTCTCAGAACTTGATCTTTTAAAACTTAAAATAGTTATTTCTCATTATTTTGTATGTAAGGGATACAAGGCATTCAATCCTACGGGTTTCATGGTCTGCGATTTTTTGTTAAAGAAATATTCCTTTATAAGACAAAATGATATAAAACTGTTGGGTAGCATAGGGTAATGAATCTATGGAAGCTTTATTTATGTGTAAGTCTAAAACAGTAGGCTGCAAAGGTTTTAGTTATCTGAATTAGAGAGAGAGAGAGAGAGAGAGAGAGAGAGAGAGAGAGAGATGGTTGAATATGCTTGTGTGCCAGTCCTATGCAAATAATCATCTCTTGATACCTTTTAATATTAAACATTGCTTAAATGAGTAAAAGCCTACCAATAAGAAAAAAAAATATATATAATAATGAAACAATGAAATCCTGCTCTGCTGAAAATTTTCATGGAGAAGATAAAGTACCATTGAAATTCTCCCATTCGCTATTATTTGTCTTTTAATAAATTGTTCTCTGATTTAATGCTAGTCTAGTTTGGAATTTCTTTTGGATTGTATTAATAAAAATATGTTTTTACTTATTTTTGTAACCCTTTACATCCGTAACTCTATTTCTATTACCAGTTAAATCCTTACATCATATAACTACACTTAAAATAGGAAATTGAATAAGGATCTCTTTACTTTTCAGAGAATTTTATAAATTGTTGTTTTATTGCATATCTTGACTGTTTATGCTTGTCAAGAGATGGTAAATAATCAATGAATGGATCGGAGCATGAAATATAGCTTCAACGCATGAGAGAGTACACATTTTGTTGGGAAGGAGGAAAGTTACTATACTGAAATTTGCATGAAAAAAACTGTTTTGCTATTTCAAATAAGCCTAACAAATTCAATCTAATTATACTAGCTACGGGGAAGTACACAAGCGGTCTTCTGAATTAATTTTCCAAATGTAATATATCCTTGACAAGGTTTAAATAATGTTACCCTTGATACCTATAATCAGTCTTCTCCAACTTTTCCTAATTCTGTGCTGTGCTTCCTGGTGTGTTTATGTGTTATTTTATCATCCAGTTTTTTTGCATTTATTGTCGGTCAATCAAGTTAAATTGTTAAGATGTTAATTGTAGTGGAGTTTGTACATTATGGATTTACATGACTTTACCTAAACCAGACAAAGATATTCCTTTCTTGGAGTGAGGACGAAAAGAATGAAAGTAGAAGAACAATCAGGATTTACCTATTAGTGTTTATCTGCATTATCTTTTATTCCAATAGACGCTCATGGAATGGGTATGTAATCAAATGCGATTGATTGAAGACAATCAAAGTTTTGAAGAATATATTTATTCGCAAATAAGCTCCATTGTGATACAAAAAATAAGCAAGTATATTGATAAATATTAATTTGGCACTTACATACTGGTAACACTTATACAATGCTAATTTTCTTGTGAAAACCTAATTTTCATTTGATTGATACTAGCTTCCTACATTATCTATCTAATAAATGTCTAAACAACAAAACTTTTAGCAAAATACACCTTCCTGCTCACTATTTCGTCAAATATATTCCAATTTCTTTAGGCACAAATTATTGAGTAACATTATTAGTAATCATTCAAATTTCATTACATGAAGTGCGTGTATAAAAGAGAGAGAGAGAGAGAGAGAGAGAGAGAGAGAGAGAGAGAGACACCCCAATGCGGCAGATATTACAGATTATATTCTTGGAAAGCTTATGATATTCTTGGATCATATTCCTCAGAAAATGGCATTTGTTAGTATTCAGTCACCGGTTTACTGCAATTTTTATAAATTTTCAAGGTAAACCTCTCTAATACTTGTTCTTGTAATCATTAAAGGTAGAAGGTATATAGAATGAAAGAACAAAGAAGTTAACCGTTTCGTAGTTCAACTGCAAGAATAAGCACAACATATTATCGCAAAGAACTATGTATAAACTGATTAGCAAGTCATGTCTATAAATTCACAAAAATTTCCAAACTCTTATTTCCTAAAACTAAATAAAAGTACCAATGAATGCCGATGAAGATAATATCATCTTATTTTCCATAATCTTTTGAGAGAGAGAAAAAAAAAAACGGAACTTCTTACATTATTTTTACTTGACCTTTTCTGAGACAGATTTATATATGTAGTCATGGAGGTTTTTTCTTTAAGGCGGTGTCATAATAGCTCAAACGGAGATAGAGTTATACTATTAAAAACACGTGTAGTCTTTTATTTAGACAATTTCCATTGTACTTCCTCAATATAATTTTCTTTACCAAACTCTCTCTCTCTCTCTCTCTCTCTCTCTCTCTCTCTCTCTCTCTCTATTATTTACACCACCATGAAAAATAACACCTTCAGAACTACAAATACAAATACCCGTAAAGAGAACTTGAAAAAACAGTAATTATTTCCTTTCGATATATCTAAACTTTAGAAAAATAGAAAATTGAAATTATCTTTATAACATAAAGAACAAATATGAAATTCCTTCGCTGTATTAGAGGCCATTACGTTTTACACTAATTAGAGAATGAGTTCATCTACTTAAAGAAATTAATGGGATTTTACACTTGGTTTTCCTCTATAGTCAAACGGGCGTAATCACAAGATAAAGTAAAGGGGAAAAAATACAATAGAATAAATGCCTTCACTTAAATCTTGTTCGAGTTAGTTTGATATGAACATTTTGTTAACAACAGTTGCATCATATTTTATACTTTTATTGGAAAAATATAGGTTTTACATTTATCATTAAAATGTGAACTAATAGGAATCTCATCTTACCTGCTTAGGATATTTCATAGTTGATAATGTCAAATAACGTAAGTCGATTTTTAATCTTAAAGAGGACCTACTTTGATGCCTATTTAAAAAATCATGTTGGCATTTGGTAAATGTATAGGAATCTCATGTTTATTTTTTGTTTCCTGCAATATATTTTAATTTCCTTATTACAGGTTAGTTGGTCCCTGAATCTTTTTGGCGTCACTCTATTGCTAGCTATTTTCAAACCAACGTTTAAAATTAAGTTTTGATTAAAGTTATTCTGTTGAAAGTCCTCTGTAAAAAGAGATTTTATGGTGAATTGACTAATAACCGAAATGAAGGGAGAAGTATCGCTGTAAAAATGTGATTATTGGAATATTTTTATTTGTTTTCTTATTATAGACAGGAAATGTTTTTTTTTCTTATTTTATAAGGATAATAATTGATGATAGTGAGTAGGCAGAAAACTCCATGCATAAGTGAGGGTATCTTTACTAACCATATGCAAATCTCCTGTCGGGTTATTCACACGCTACCTCGAGGATATTTGCTTTTTGTTCAGCTAAGTTTATTCATGCATGGTGTTTCGCAATCCAAGAGAGACACAGATATATTATATTCATCAGTCCATTTTAATCTTAGAACAGAGGTGGCACTGGTTGAAAGAAATTGAAACACATCATGCAATAAAAATTGGGATATTGTATAATACAGAACCTATTATTATTATTATTATTATTATTATTATTATTATTATTATTATTATTATTATTATTATTATTATTATTATTATTATTATTATTATTATTATTATTATTATTATTATCCTAAGTGTACGTAACTAATAGAATAGTTAGGAAAAGCAGATTTTATTCGAGTCCATTTTCATAAATCTCCGAGATTCTTCCTTAGATTTACTATCTGCAATGTGCAATATCAACGTCTCGAGTTGGAATATACTATATTTTTAAATAAAAATTCTGCTTTGAGAGACTGCGACATCCAGAAAATAATGTAATTCTTGCTAGCAGTTCAAAATATTTATATTTTTCAAGATCAGCAAACACAATTGGGTTATACTATTTATTCAACATCTCTTACAAATGCCATGTAATCGAAATATAAAATTAGATTGTATTTTCCAGTCATAAAAAGTAAACAAAAGATTTAGAAACAAAAATATCACAAACATTTGTATCAACATACATAAAAATACAGGTGATACTAATGAATTATTAATGGCATGGAGGCCGATCTTTTCTAGATTTTTTTCCTCTGAAATTCATCTGACCGGTAAAATTGCAGTAAGTGCATAGAGACTAAAACGAGTGAGCCCAAGAACGTGACCTGTCGTTGATTCTCTCCGATAATATCTCTCTTTCAAGTAAGATAATTCTGGTTGGAGAAAAGTTTTTCAAATTTTAAAGAATTTGCGAGCTTCATAATGTTCACGGATCAGTCTTTATTTTCTAGTTTTATATGATCACTGGCAATAGCAGATATAGTCTTATATTCCTATGCAACTGAATGGACCCAAACTAACACACACACACACACGCAACCACACACGCATATATATATATATATATATATTCATCAACTCCTACGCCTATTACGCAAAAGCCCTCAGTTAGATTTTACCAGTTATCTCTATCTTGAGCTTTTAAATCATTACTTTCCCATTCATCCTGTCCTATTTCACGCTTGATAGTCCTCAGCCATGTTGGTCTGAGTCTTCCAAATTTTCTTGTGTCTTGTGGAGACCAGTTGAACTTTTGATGAGCTAATCTCTCTTTGGGATTACAAAGAGCATGGACAAATCATCTCCATCTTCCCCTTACCATGAAGTCACACCACATATAGCATTTAAATAATCTATCTTTTAGTTTCATTTCTAATCCTGTCCTACCATTCAACTCCAAGTATTCTTCTGAAAACTCTGTTCTCAAATCTATAATATCTGTTGGAGATAGTTTGGTTTTCATACCATGTCTCATGTCCATAAACTAACGCTGATGTCAATAAACTGATATACAGCCTGATTTTTATATAAAATTTTAGGCGCTTTTATTTCCAAATTCCACTCAACCTAGCAATTGCCTGATTTGCTTTGTTAAATTTTTCATTAAACTCCAGTTCTGAAGTTCCTGTATTAGACATCCAAATTTCTAAATATGTAAATAATTCCACCACATTAATCCTGTCTCCTTCCAATGAAGTTTCACCTTTTATTGCATATTCCGTTCTCATCATCTGTGACTTTCTTTTATTCATCTTAAGCCTGAGATCATACGATGTTTCATCCATTTTGGTAAGCAACCTTTGCAAGTATTGTAGTGTTTTGCTAAAATGGACAGTATCATCAGCATACTCAAGGCCCGCTAATTTCTTGTAACCAATCCAGTTAAATCTTTCTCCACCAACCCAAAAGTTTTCTGTGCATTACAAAATCCAAGGAGAGGATAAACAACATAGGTGATAACATATTCCCATGTAGTACTCCAATGTTAACTTAAAATTCACTTGATAAGACTCCATTAACAATAAATTTGCAATTGCTATGCTCATGAACAGATTTAATCAAGTTTACAAACACGCGCACACAAACTCACGCACGCACACACACACACACACACACATATATATATATATATATATATAATATATATATATATATATATATATATATATATATATAAATATATATATATATATATATATATATGTATATTATATATTTTTATATATATATATATATATATACGTATATACAGTATATATATATATATATATATGTGTGTGTGTGTATATATAATATATATATATATATATATATATGTATATATATATTTATATATATATACATGTATATATACATATATGTATAAATATATATATATATATATATATATACATACATATATATATATATATATATATTACTAGTGAAGCTAAAACCCTAATTTGAAATTAGCCCATGGGCTCCAACAGGGTAAAAGTAGCCCAGGCAGGATGGGAAACAAGAAAATATAAAAAATGCAACAGAAGTAAAAAAAAATATATAAAGAACAGTAACAGCATTAAATTTGAAAGATAGAACAGGATGCCCGAGTGTACCCTCATGGAAAAAACTCTTTTCAAGGACATTGGAAGGCCAAGGAACAAAGGCTATATAACTACCGAAGACTAGAGAAAAATGGTTTGATACGAGAGTTTCCTCCTAGAAGAGTTTAATACCATAGCTAAAGAGTCTCTTCTACCCTTACCAGGAGAAAAGCTTACTGTTGTCAGGAGTATGAGGACAGAGGCGAAAATGGAAAGAATAGACCACACTATTAGGTGTCTGCGAAGGCAAAGACAAAATAAGCTTCAACCAGAGAGAGGGATCCATTATATTACTGTCTGACCAGTCAAAGTACCCAATATGACCCTGGTATTACAACGGTTTGCTGATGCCCTGGGCAACGTACTGAAAACAGCCTCCTTCCCCTCTCCCTCTCGTATGCTAGCAATTCTGCGTATTTTTTAAAGTGTTCATCACCTTGGTATGCCCTCTCCTAAGTGACTCTGTGCTCCAAAGCAAATCACGTGCTGAGAAGATATGGTGGTGGTGATTGTGAATTCATTGTATCAGGGTGAGTGTTGGCATTGTATAACGTTTTTGTAAATGGCTCTGTAGGGGGGATAGATTTTGTTACGTGATCAGTTTATATATTATTCATCAAGTATCAAACTTGAATATTGCAATATTCAGAATTATTCTAACCATTTGTAAGTTTACGTTACATGATTTCTTTTCTTAATCTAAAGTGTACGTAGATATAATAGTTCAAGTCAAGTTATTGCATAACTTTAGTTTGTCAAAATTTTGTCTCAATCTAAGTTTAGCTTATATTTACTCTTTTCTAGAGAACTATTTTGTAATTGTGTAAATTCTTTCAAAGTGTTGTAATTTAAATGGAATATATTTCTTTTTGTCAAGAGTGGATCATTCCAATCATCATTATTTGAGACCAGATTACGCTTGATTCCTGTTAAGATCCACAATGAGTGTTGACTGCATTTTATTAATACTTGGGAGTAATTACCCAGTTTAGTTTGAGTGTACTAGAGACCTTTGGATATTCAGTGTTTTATATATTGCTGTCTAGGAGCTATTTAACGGTCACAAAATTCATGTATTATTGTTTTAAAGTGCAACAGTTTGTATGTAAAAGCAAACCAGGGAGTTTGGAATTCGAGAAGTTGCTTAACTTACCAATTGTAGTATATATAATATTATATATTTGGTTCCAGTCATAATACCCTATATAGTATAATTTTTATGGCCAGACTTTAATCATATATATATATATATATATATATATATATATATATATATATATATATATATATACATGTATAAACACACACACATATATATATATTTATATATATATATATATATATATACATACATATTATATATATATTCATATATATATACATATATATATATATATATATATACATTTATGTATATATATATATATATATACATATATATATATATATATATGTGTATATATATATATATATATATACATAAATATATACATATATATGTACTGTTTATACAAATATTTAAATATAAATATATATATATATATATATATGTGTGTGTGTGTGTGTGTATACATATATATACATATATATATATAATACATATATATATATATATATATAAATACATATATATATATATATATACAGATATATATATATATATATATAAATATATATACATACACACATATATATATATATATATACATACACATATATATATATATATATATATATATATATATATGTATTATATATATATATATATATATATATATATATATACATATATATATATATATATATATAAACCCAGAATCATAGCCATGATTTTTCTTGAAAACCCTTATAAGGTAATTTATTTCATATTCAAGAAATTCATGGTCCCAAACTTTATATGCCCTTAAAAATTGATATATTAGATTTAAGTATACCTGTACCAAATGATATTTTTATTAACTTGATATAATTGTGTGTTTCTGAGTCTTATTTTACTTGTAACGGTTAGTTTTTCTCTGAAATATATGGTCTTCCCATGGGTTCCCCTCTGTCTCCTGTTTTAGCAAATATTTCTAAGGAATTTTTTGAAGCAGAACTTTTACCTAATATTATAGATTTTGATATTGCATGGGTGAAATATGTTGATGATATTGTTGCTGTTGTTCCATGTTCTCTTAATATTGATAACTCTTAAGAGTCTTTAAACAATCTCCATCCTTCAATTAGATTCAAAGTTGAAATAGAAAATAAAAATGAATTGCCCTTCTTAGACACACTAGTAATCCGTCCGGAAGTTGGCTGTCCTTATTTCAAAGTTTACAGGAGAGAAACTAATTCAGAATATTATGTGCATGCATTCTCAAACCATACAAGAACTACAAAACTAGGGGTTATTTCTAACTTATTTTTAAGGGCATATAAAGTTTGTGGCCATGAATTTCTTGAATATTAAATAAATTATCTTAAAAGGGTTTTCAAAAATCATGGCTATGATTGTGGGTTTATTGAAAAAAGCATACCTAAAAGCAAGGAAGACGTATTATGTTACAAAGGAAAAAGAACCTTATCTAAAAGTTGATGAATGTCTTCTTATCATTCCTCAAACAAGCCAAGAAAACAAATTACTTAACACCTGCCTAAATAGTTGTAAACTAGTTGGGTATATAAAAATAACTTAACTATCAAGAAGAAAAGGAGAGGCTGCCAAACAAGCATGTATATATAAACTACCATGTGGTCCATGTGACTAGGTATACATAAGAGAGTCAGTAGTTTTTGAAAGAAGAAAAAGAGAACATAGAGATTCCATTAGAAGATGAGATGAAAATAGTGCTGTTTTTAAACATATGACACGGGAAAATCATGCGATATATTTTAAAAATACGGACAAATTGATATCAATGCCTGATACACATAGACGGAAACTGATTGAAGCTGCTTTAATTCAAAATTCAGACAATTTTAATATATATCAAAGTAATTTTAAATTGGATCATATTTTAGATAATATTGTAAAAAACAATGCAACTATTGTTAAGGAATTGTTAATAGATGTAAACAAACCACCGTGAAATGCTGTTAATGATCGCTAAGACTATAACGGGCTTTTTAACTCTACGAACCTTTCTGTACCTCTTTTTCAAAATTTGTAACCATTTGCATTCTGAAGAGGAAGGGAGATGGTACCTTCGAAAGCTAAATAAATATAATTATTCATACATTGTGGGTTATTTTATTTATATATAACGGATTTTGAGCGAAGCGAAAAATCTATTTTTGGGTGAGGTAGCCATGTCGTCCAGATGGAAGTTCATATTAGGTAGCTTTCTATGGTATATTTGACTACAGTGATATTCCCAGAGAATTTCACCGTAAGGTATCCAGAATTCTAACTCCTGGAGCGAATATCCCTAAATTATCTCACAGGGATATTGCATAATATCAGAGGACGTATTCTTGACACGTCACATAACTATATTCGCCCTGAACAGTATTGTATTCGAGGGGGAATAGTGACAAGAATCTGAAACGAGAATGAAAAAAGAGCTGCTCATAAGGCATCTCTCCTATTCCGTTTCCAGTGTGTATCTGATGAAGGCGGTAGCGCCCTCTTTATTCCTTGTAGCGATATACGAGGTGGTACAGATACTGTATTATAGGTAGGGGTCAATAAGCCCTTTTACAATAAAAGGAAGGGCGGGTCCATCAGGACGACATGGCTACCTCACCCAAAAATATATTTTTCGCTTCGCTCAAAATCCGTTTTCTGGGCTTAGGCCATGTCGTCCTGATGGAAGTTTACCAGAGCATTACTGTATCTGTGGATTCCCAATCAGTGCCGTACTCTCAAGAAAGTATTTTCATGGTCCGTCTAGACCTAGAGACCTATGATGTTACCGTCATACATCATTTCATCTAAGCATGAACTATATTTGTGCTTCATGCCCCCTACAGGGATGAGTCACACTAGACTCTGGAAAAGTTTCGAGGAGTACATAAAAACTTATGGATGACAAAATGACAAGCTTGTATAGTGGTCTCGCCCTATACATCATAAAGCAAAGTTTGTATAAGAGTCGCCAAAGTCAGAATGAATTTGTGACACCTTCCCTAAAGTGACCACTCTTAGTAACTATTGGATACTGGTTGTATCCACATAGAAACAAATTTTGCCTCTTTGCCACCAACCTATTAGGGTACCACGTCAACCCTTTCAAGGAAGGGTTAGAGTGAGTGGACTTTTGCTTGAATCAGGGATCAGTCTTGAAAGACATACCATGATAAAAATATCCATATTTTAATCTTAATGCTCAGTACATTTCTAATAAAATGAGTGTGGGTGAAAAGACGCAGGGTTCATTATGAACTAGTTTATTAAAATTTAATAAACGAACATATCAGATCACATTTACAAAATTTATATAATGTGGATGATATGTGTCAAAGCATAAAGAAAAACAGTCAACAGAAAATATTGTTTCATCTACTAGGAAACAGATTTGCCACTTCAATAGAATTATTAATAATAATGATATATTCTGTATAATGTTTACATACACTAGCGTAAAAACGCTTGGCACAAGTGTCCATATTATGCTATAGATTACCGACGTCAATGGGACAGTTCGTAAGGACACTTTCGTGGCCTATCGCCCAGCGTGTAGTAACATAGTGACTACACGCGCACCCTCTTAATTAATCTTCCCAAATTAATTACACTGTTCCTCGCAGACTTAAAACAGAAGGTTAAAGAATTCTACCTGCTGCTACCACAGATCTCATTAGTTGCTCCACTTGCTTCGCATAGTGCATAAAGAACGCCTTGGATGACTATCAGCCGGTGTGCAAACAAGGATGTTCAAGGTCCATATAATTAAAGAAATTTTATGGAGGAGGCAACTTTCCTCGGATCATGACTAACGGGTGTACTGTCTGGATCCGTTCTGCGAATAACACTGGTGAATTTCGCCCTTAGTTATAGATAACTTTGAACCCAGGGTTTCTCTTCTGAACAGCTGTCCTCCCATAAAGTCTGAAGTTCTATGAAGATAGACCTTTAGGCACTCCTCTGGACATAGAGGTGCATCTTCCTCCAGAGGGAAGATTCTCTAGGGACCCCACTTGTTGGTGGGTAGCTTGTTCTTGGTAAGAAACGTTGGGTCTGGAAATAGATTGAGTTCTCCCTCCAAGAACTGGACGTGGCCTTCCTCAGTAGAGAGAGCCAATATTCACTAACTCTGGCCCCCAATGCGAGTACAAAGAGTAATATGACTTAAATTCAAAACCTTCTAAGCACATTCCTCATTGTTCATTATTTATACACAATTAGGAATCATATCTAATGACCAAGCAAATGGTCTTTGGAAGTGCTGAAGGGCTAGTTCATTAAGAACGTCGTTAGAAAGGTCGACCTGTAAGGCATATGGTATCTGACTTGTCATGGCAGGCTTGAACAATAGAATTGTGTAGGCTGCTAAACCTTGCTCATGAAGGTGAATGAAGAATGATAAATAGGAATCTGTCGGGATTTCTTTCAGTTTCTTCGCCTTGACAAAGGATAACTATTTCTTCCCTGAAGCCTCATAATGTCTTCTGGTTTCCTCCAAAGGTGTAAACCGACTTTTAAACACCGAATCTTTTTCTCATCGTTAAGGAGAGAAAATCATGAGATGTAGGTTCCGTGTTTTCTGTGATGGAGCGAAGACAGTTGACTTTTATTCTCGCTGAGACAGGGATGGATCCGGTAGCGGAACGAATTTTAATCGTAGTTCCAATGCCAGAGGGAACCACACGCTATTTGGCCACTTGGGGGCCACTATTGCAGCTTTCCCTTTGAAGGATGTCAGCATATCGAGGACCTTCAAAAGGAGGTGTGCGGAGGGAACAGATAGATACAGGACCATCTGATCCAGCCCAGGGACATAGCGTCCACTGCCTCCGCTAACGGATCCTCGTAAGGCGACACGTAACGGACTATTTTCTTGTTGTCTTTCGTCGCAAAAAGGTCTATCTACAGCTCTGGGACTTGACTCGAGATGAAGGAGAACGATCCTGGGTCAAGGGACCATTCTGACTCTATAGGTGTAAACCTAGATAGAGCGTCCGCTGTCACATTGCGGAACTCTTGAATGTGAACTGCTGACAGGTGCCATTTCTTGCAGCGTTTGATGCATATTTTCTCCAGACTCCTATTGTATCCTTAAGCTGTGCTCTTAGCACTGGATCTGTTATCGAAGCAAACTGTAGAGAGCCCAGCACTCTCTCCTGTTCGCGTCTTGATATCCGTTTGGATTTCAATAGTCTCTTAACAGATCCTGCTATTTCTTTCCTCTTCTTACTAGGAATGGAAAGCCGATGTGACTCCAAATTAAAGTGGATTCCCAACCACCAGAATTTTTGAGCTGGAGAAAGACGAGACTTTTTGATGTTGATCTTGAATCCCAGATGTTCCAAGAACTGGATCAATATCTTAGAAGCTTGCATGCATTCTGTCCTGGATGCTGCCCACACCAGCCAGTCGTCCGAGTAGGCTACTACTTAGACCCCTTTTAGGCGTAACTAATGGACGGCTGCGTTCGTGAGCTTCGTGAAAATCCATGGGGCTATGTTTAGCCAGAAAGGCATGGATCTGAAGGCGTAAAGTTATCAAAGTAACATGAAGCCTAGGTAGGGGGAGAGGTGACGAATAATTGGACCGTTCCAATAAGCGTCTAAGAAGTCTATAAACACAGCATATGCCCAGAATGACTGAGTTTTTCTGAGTCCTCCTTTGGAACACAAAATAGCCTTCCTTGGAATTTGATGGACTTAAACTTCCGGATTACTCTTTTGACTAAGAGCTCTCGGACATATTCTTCCAGAGCGAGGGTTGAGTGTTGGAAGAATTGAGATAATTGAGGTGGAGGACTGCTCCAGCTCCAACCTAGTCCATTCTTAATTAGGCTGTGGGTCCAGGGATCGAAGGTCCAGCGATCCCTAAAAGGCTGTAATCTCCCTCCTACTGGAAGTATCTACTTCTGCTGTTGTGGACCTGAGGCCTTGCCTCCTTGACCGCGTCCTCCCCTGGATCCCCTTCCTCTTGAAGGGCGTCTAGAAGAACCTCTGGCTGTTCCTCTGGCTGTCGAACGAAAGGAAGAAGTCTGCCTTCCGGAGGCTGGGTTAAGAACTGATGACAGTGTCGCCGTTTGTTGAGGTACCAGCTGGTACGTGGTTGGAGGTTGTGCCACTGTCTGAGGCACCGCGGTCACAGGAAGTTGTTGTTGATGTTGCTGTCGGTAGGGTTTAGCCGGCCGAGAGGATGGCCTAGGCCTTTTGTCTACTACCTCTTTAACCACTTCATTGGGAAAGAGGTCTTTACCCCAAATACGAGAAGAGATCAGTTTCCTCGGTTCGTGCCTCACTGCAACCGAGGCGAACACGAACTCTCTATAGGCTCTCCTAGCTTAATAAAGCTATAGAAATCCTTCGTAACTATGGCCAGATGGGTTTTGGCCACAGCCATGAACATGTCCTGGTTCTTGGGGTCACTTGCCATCGTTTCTAGTGTCGTTTGCAACGACATCGATGCCGCAAGTCTTTCCTTTGTCACTTGCTCTCTACGCAAGAGAGCCTCCGACAGTTTTGGAAGCGCCTCACCAAACTGGCATTCAGCATTATCAGCTTCCAGTTTTCCGACTGAGAAGGTAAGGTGTACGTTCTTCCAGTCTTCTTGGTCCAAGGGCAAGGTCAGAGATAACGGCTTGCACTCCTCCAAGGAGGGGCATGGTTTCCCTGCCTCCACCGCATTTAAGGCAGCCTTATATCCCTTTTCCAAGAAGGGAAAGGCTCTGGTAGGAGAGGCCACAAAGGAGGGAAGCTTCTTACTCAAGGCGGGCACCTTTGAGTTAGTGAAGCCCCTCTCTTTCATCGAGCTCGTTAGTAACGTCTGAGCTTTACTATGGTCAAAAACTATGACCTCCAGCTCTGTCTCCTCCTTTAAGGCTGGCTCCTTCCTAAGACGTGCATAGCAGTCTGGATAAAAATCTTTGTTTGGCCAAAATTCCACTTCTTCCAGGGGAATTGCTCCCAACTTTTCTGAGATCATGATCTCCCCGGTTGTCATTGGCATGTGTTTGGCATACCTCCAAGGATTGGTATTCGAGCACAAGGGAAGATCCTTCATGGTGAGCCGCTTCTGGGGCCCACGTTATGCTGCAAGTCTACGTAACTCCAGTCTCATTGCAGCTTCCTTCTCATCATTCTTCCTTTGAATTTGTTGGATCATCTCAACAATGGAAGAAAGAGTCCTTCCCAGTTCATCTGGGATAGCAGACGATGTAGAAGGAACCGGTTCTGGGTCCGGAACCGATGTAACCGACACTTCGTCGATTTCTTGCTCTTCTACTTGAGGAGTCTGAAACAGCTCCTCCTCCCGACCTTCTCCTAGAAGGTCCTTCTCAGTAGAATCCGACACCTCCGACATCCTATCGCCCACTTGGATGTCTTGAAGGGCGGCTGAGATTTCAGAATCTACCGGATTCAGGGCAATAGGTATCTCCACCTGAGGCTGGGGGATGATTGCATCAGCCGATGCTTTAGGGAAAAGGTAGGCCCTCATCTTCTCATTTGTAAGGTAGGGACCTGAGGTGTTTTTCTGAAAACCCCTCACCCAGGATCGTAACGTTTCCCTGGCAGCATTCCTTGACTCTGTTGACTTAGGGCCGTCATAAGCCTCGGTAATCAGGTTAGAACAAACTGTACAAACATGAGGGTCCCAATAGCGGAGAACACCTCTGGAGGCTGCGCTTGCTGCGTGCCTCCTGCAATATTGATGTCCACAGAAGTTCCTACTGTGGACATTACAGAACACACTCCCGCACTTCGGATGGTCCTCCTGTAAAGAGAAGAAAAATCCATGAGTTTCAAGTGAAGGCTTTTCACTTATATTGAAACATTTAACTTATAAAGAAAAGCTATAAAAGAAAGAAGGAAAGACACATACTTGTATTTCCTGTTCAGTCAATTGCTGTAACCTCTCAAAATATTAAACCTAAGGTTAATTCTATACCAGAATACCTTATGTAATTTCCTAAACGGAAATTTAATGCGTAGTTTTAATATACGGGATTGAATGAATATAGAAAGAACTCACTTTCTATATAAAGTACGGTCTCAACAAAAGGCTGTACAAGATAACATTAAGTATGATGAAGAACTTTAGTGTTATCACAAACTCTGTACAGCAGTTTCTACTAATGCAGTGTGTACTACACTACGAATATAGCAACTACTGTACATCGCATGTTATTGTGCCGGCCGGCAATTACCCCTTTATATATCAAAGATATACTATCTTTAACTAATAGGCGGCAGCCCACTGATTCGCGACTGTGTGCCGGCAGGCAATCATTGCCAGCCGACGGCTGAAAACACTATCGTAGTAGCCAGCAGATTTGGGCTGTGTTTCCCCTGCCGGCAGGCAAAGGTAATAAAACCCGTGCCCGCTGAAAGTAGCCAAGAACCAGAGAACCTCCACCTGACCGGCTGTCGGCTGTTAAGCCGGCAGCCGGGTTAGGGGTGCAACACAATAGACAGAGAAACAGTATGGATGGAAGGTTATAAGGCGGCATTGCCATACGACCTTCCATTCAGAAAGAGTGAACTTATGGAAGGGGAGAATGTAACATTCAGGCTTCCAACGAATCCATAGTCTGCCGGGGTCTACCGACGGACATGGAAGGGAGACCAAGGGAGGTCTGAGGTTCACTCTGCAAAGAATAAAGGGTCTCTGCCGTCTGACACGTAGTGCCGGCCGGCAGAGAGCTGAGCCTGTCCTCCATCCTAACCTATACTAGGTACGGAAGTAGGACTATGGCTAAAAGAAAATAAAAGAAAGAGAGGTGGGGAAGGGATAAGAGTCCTATAGACTTCGTTCTAGCAGGAGACACACTCAGCCGTTAGGGAAGCTCATCCTAACCAAGAGTTGTCTATTAGGGAGGAAGATTGGCAATACTTGCTAACCTCCTCCTAACCAGAAACAAAGTTAGGTGAAGCTATTTCGCCGGGTAACAGAGAAAACTCATTCTCCAGCGCAAGAAAAACAACACAGGACAGTCTTCTAGGCCACTAGAGGAAGGAATCATCCTTCCAACATGGACTAGGGAAGCAAAGCTTCCTGAGTCCGCCCCTAACCTAGCAAAGGAGACTCTTTCTCTATGCTAGGAAGAAGCAGACCACAGACTAGAAACTCTGATGTTCTGCCCTAACCCAAAAAACCAGTCACTCTGGTTATCAGGTCAGGAGAGACATATCCTAAAATAGTTATACTTGAATTATTATACAGATAGAACCACTAGGATTAAGCGGAAGGCTTACAGAGGGAGAGAGGGATTGAACTTAGCCTCCGGAGGAGAAAGAGAACAATCGGGGATGAGGGAAAGTATACTACTGTACCTAGAATACTAGACTAGGTAAGATGAGAATCGATTATCTAAATCACCAAAACTCTCTCGTATACAATCTTGGAAAAAACATTCAACAATATCTTACATGTATAAAATATTTGCCTATAGCTTCAATAAAATAGCACTCGTAAAAACTTATACCATGCATGAAAGTACTAGTGCCAGACGTCTAAGCTACGAAGCCTCGCGAAAGGCGAGATCGGTACTTCGACCAGAGTCGAATTCACCGAGCTAACACTGACCGAACAATATAAGCATTTCTAGAGTAGCTAAATAGCAAAATTATTAAAGCGTAACAAACCGGGAACGTCGCTCTAGCTAAATAACTGACCCATTAGAGCGAGCGATAGCATCCAGGATGCCTTCGGTAGGCAAGAGCTCTTGTTTACGTTAAAATCACTTTTGATTTAATTCATAACGACAAGAGCTTACATTTATACATAGGAAAGATAATACTTAACTTCCTAGAGGCAGAAGAGGCCGGAGAAGTTATCAAAATGTTGAATTAAATCCAAAATAACGAGAGACCCACAAGGGAAATCACCGAGTAGTAGAGCTACACAAAAAGATACACACTGGAAACGGAATAGGAGAGATGCATTATGAGCGGCTCTTTTTTCATTTTCGTTTCAGATTCTTGTCACTATTCCCCCTCGA